>NC_080075.1:37136268-37436268 GCF_949987535.1 Balaenoptera acutorostrata
TGTCCATAACTTTTCACCGATTCTCAAAGGAGTATGTGATTCTTTGAAAGTTTGACAACCATTTCTCTAGGAGATGTTCACAGGGCTAGATGGAAAAACCAGGGCTAGAAAGACCTTAATGATCATGGAGTCTGCATTCTAACTTGACACTGAGAGCCAACGATCCTCCAGACATCATTTCATGTGTCATAAATGGAGGCAGCCAACTAGGGACTTCACTCCATCAGAAAGTCCTTAGTCAATGGATAAATATATCACATAATATGGAAACCAATTTAATTTCCCTTTAATTTCCACTCATAGTTTGTCTAGTTCTGGGGCCCCCAAGAGGCAGTCATTTTAAATATTTGAAGCGAGTCTGTGATTCTCCCCATTTGTTTCTCTCTTCAACAGCCTGAACACTCCCATTCCTCTACCACTACTCAAGAACGTTTGAAAATAAGGGTTTTTAAAAAAATAATCATAAGCTAAAATTCATCAACTGGTATATTTTATTGATAAGGCAATTGTACTGGCATCTGGTAGTGAAATAGAAGCAATGACCCCCTTGACTACAGGCTCCTCCAGGGCGAGGGAGGAGAATCGTCCCCATCTTGTTCTTTCCTGGCTCAGCACAGTATATAGCGCATGCTTAGGACTCAGTCAATGCTTTGTGACTGTTCCACCAACATAACAGACAAACTGCAACTTTCCAACCTATCCCTCCTCCTAAATAAAGCCATCCATTGGTGACTTTTTTTCTTCTTCCCTTCTTGAATCCTTTTTCCATTTATGCCTTAATTTTGGACATCCTTTAAGTCCTAGTATCACTTTCCACATTTTCCTTAAGACTATTCTTTTCACCACTGTGATCTGAGGTGTCACCCATATGCTCTGAAATTTGTGTCTCTGGACCTCTTCTTTGGGCTTTAGACTTGTATGCCCAACTCCCTGTGAAGCCATCTCCATATGAAGGACTCAACAAGTCCAAAGCTAAACTCTTCATCTCCCCACCAAACCTCCGACTCATTCCTTTTTGTTCTTGATCCTAGTGGGTATAACCCCATCCACCCATGGTATAAACCAGTGGTCCCCAACCTTTTTGGTACCAGGGACCGGTTTCGTGGAAGACAATTCTTCCATGGACATGGCAGTGGGGGGGATGGTTCACGGGGTAATGTGAGTGATGGGGAGTGGCAGAGAAGCTTCCCTCGCTCACCCGCTGCTGACCTCCTGCTATGTGACCCAGGGCTTGGGGACCCCTAGTATAAACCATCTGTGAGAACCATGCATGACACCTTTCTCTCTCGCTCTCTCACACAAACTTCCCATCCAATCAGTCATCAAGTCTCATCCATTTCTCTCATGTTTCATCTTAGTGATTGCTGTTCTTGTTAAGGCCCTCACAGCATTAAAGAGTTCAAGTCAAATCACTCCCCAGCTTTAAAAGAGTTCAATTTCACTGGAGTATAATCTCCATGAGGATAGGAACTGGTGTCCGTTTTGTTCACCATTGCATCCTGCGTATCAAGCACAGTGCCCGACAATTGGCTGGCACTCAGGAGATGTTTGTTGAATAAATGAATTGCTCCCTACTGCCTACAGAATACATTTTGGGGTCCTTAACCTGGTACACAAAGCCCTTCATAGTCTACCCTCTGGGGACCATTCCTCTCCTTGTTCCTTGTTCTCAGCATGTGATTTCTGGCAGATATGTTCAACTTTTCCCTCTGGATCCTCCTCATCCTTCTCCCCTGCCTGGAATGCCCTGCTCTGCTGTACCTGGCCCCTGATTACCTCCTACTTGCTAATGAAGTCGCAGTTCAGATATCACCACCCCAGAAAGCCTTCCCTGATACATGCACAACCTTCCCCCAGGATGAGTGAGGTTCCCCTCCCCGAGCACTTAGAGTACCTCATGCACACCTCTATCATTTCATTCTCATATTGTTTTGTGATGACCTGTTGAGCCTGTCTATAATTCTACACTATAAATGTTCTGAAGTCCTGGACTATATCTTCCTCATCCCAATGCCCTCCATCCCAGGAAAACATCATTAGACACATTAGACACAAATATGTTTTGGAATGAATAAATGAATAACAAGTGATTTATAGAGGATGTCTATTGTCACCTGATACTGTGATCCCCTATATTAAACATCATAAAACATCTTAAAAAGACTTGCACAATTAAAAAACACCTGCCACACTTGCATTCACACAAACGTACACCACTATAAAAATATAATAATACTCTGTTGCAAGATAACACAGGCAAAAGAAAGTAAATTTGAAGCCAGACACATCCTAGACCACTTACATGGTCTGAAGACAAGTCACAACCTCCATAACCTTAACATCCTAATCCGTAAATGAGGATTAAGAAAATACTCCTCTGCAGACATAGCATACATCAATTTCTAGGCGTGCAGCAAGTGGCACCTACTATAGCTTTTAATGTGACAATAATAAAGTAACAACACTAATGGAACAATGTAGGTTGACCTAGTCAACCCTGAAATATCTACATACAGGTGTATTCAGTTTATGGACCTTCTGGAAAGAACGGTTAACCCGAGCTGGTTTCGTGTACAGCTCGCTATGCCTTGGGCTATCTCCCAGCTGGTGTGTGCTCAGGGGATGCAAACTGATCTTATTTTCACCTTCAAATAACATGATTTTACAGGTGGTTTGCTCCTCCCCACCCCATCGAGTTTCATTTGATACCTAATATTTATAAATCACTTTACAGTCTACGAAGCACTTTGACGTTTTATTGCACTTGGTTTTTCATCACATAGGTATGATGCCAGAATCATTTTTTGTTTTTTTTTCAGACCTAAATAGTGAGGTTTTTTTCCTTCAAAATGTCTACCCTACCCGTCCCACTTAAAAAAGGTGGATAAATGAGAGTCTCGGGATCTGGATTCTGAAGAGGTCAGCTAGCACCTATGTAGAAACTGATGAAATGATCACAGTGTCCAAAATCTGAAGTTCAGTCTGCACCTATCAACAGGCTTTCTCTTTGGGGAAGTACACTTACTTTTTCAAACCACCAGGGCCTCTTTAGTAAATGATCTCTAGTGGCCTGAAAGAGCTGGCTCGCTTCTGAAAGTGAACAATCCAGTCGCTCCAGACCAGGGGAGTCCCAATCCACGTGGGGAATGCACCAGTGTGCGTGTACACACGCTCACGCTCCTACATCTGCACACATCCGCACACACATGTGCACACGCATACCTGCACTGGTCCACGAGGCAGAGCCGGCGGGCTCACCGAATGCCACCACGCCACACCGCCAGCATAGCCACATCTAATCGGTCCCCCTCCCTAGACTTCTCCCCTCTGTCTAAACAGTGTCCCTCAGGATCCTTAAAGGCACATAACTTCAGCAGGTATGACCCTTCAATGTGTCTCTCAACCAACGGTGCCATCTGAAGAAAAGGCACCAGAAAGACCCAAACACAGAGCACTAAGGACAAAAGGGGACCAGATCCTCCTATGAAAAGGGGTACATGTTACCTGTGTGTACATGAGGCTGAGAAACTGGGGATCCTGAGAATTTTTTATTTATGAGTATCTGAAGTCTGCTGTGCTGAAACTCCTGCTTGAAGATCTTGGTGGTTCCCACTGGCATCTGCTTGATAACCAAAACATACCAGAAAGCTCTCTACACACTCGGCCGCCAAATCGCACCTTCAATTTGCTAGAGCCCTGCTCTAGCAAAACCTGCTCTAGTAAAGCCTGCTCTTCTCAAAACCTACTATCCAGCTGCAAATTGAGATAATTCCAAGAAAATGTAAAATTCTTTATACGGATTTCCAAAAAAATCCCTGGAAATCATTAAGCAAAGTTCATTTAACCAGGACAACTTTGAGCAGGATGCTTTAACACAGTGAAACTGCCCCCTTCCCTTTCAAGATTGTATATGTTTCTAAACGCCAGAAGCTCACAGATTAAGACCGCAGCCTGCACACATATTGCGGATCAGGGCCACGTTGAAACGTGCTCGGGAATGGTCTGGAGGCAAAACCTTTTCTAAGTCCACCCTCGGTCCTGCCGAAAGATGATAAAGTTCGGGAGGTGACTGTGGGGCTCTGGGGCGGTCCCTGGTGGTGGCCTTCACGTGCCGGGGAGACAGACTCTTTCAAAGGTTATCTCCCACACACACTTCTCCTTTTTCTCATTTCCTTCCCCGTCCCCGCCTCTACCACCTGCCTTGGCCAAGTCTGCCGGCCTGCCAGCGTTCTTGTTGGGCCCCCTTTTAATGCTGCGATAAAATGCGCTTATTACTCCCGCTTAATAGAGGCCTGAGGGTAATTCTGGTGACTCTGGGCAGATGGTAAATTCGTGGTGAGACAATGGGAATCCAGCATCCCCTCTCAGGATCTGCGGCTCTCCCCAAGACACCACCCTTCCTCTTCTCACACGTCCAGCCCCACCATATTTGCCATTGTGGACTTTTCATCTAGAAATGCACCTCAAGGACTATTCAATTATCGCTTAATTATGGTGCTCACGACCTTGGTGCCAACAGGTATCTTAACATACAGCATAAGTGTGTCTAACTCAGCATCGAATAAGGTAGAGTTCTAAAACCTTAACAACATAGCAACTCTGATGTATTGCTTTAAATATGAGTACATATATATGTATATACATTTACACACACACACACACACACACGATTGCATGATAGCGGGAGTGGGCAGTTTGTGGAGGCAGAGACAGCATCTGTTACACTGAGTTCTATATTTCCCAGCTCTCACGTCCCACAAATGAAACCTACAAAAATGATAATTTTGCAAACATTGAATCCTCTATCTCTGTGTAATGGGGCGTGTAGAGAGGAGGAGAAGAATTTTTGTGCTTTTTTGCCTTTGGTGAAAATTCTCCAAGGAGTAATTTCATCTTTAAATGAAAAGTTTTGTATCAGGTGATTGTCTGAGCTCCAGGAATCACCGAAGCCTCTGGTTCAGACATGGGGGGACACGCAAGTGCACTTTCATGTATACACAGCGCCATGCACCCATCACGTGCATGAGGAATAGGGCAAAAGAACGTGGAGAGAACTGATTTTAGTGTTTTTAATTACACTGTGATGGAATCTAAAGCAGCGAGGCAGTCAGATACATTTTTTTTTAATTAATTTATTTATTTTTGGCTGTGTTGGGTCTGTTTCTGTGCGAGGGCTTTCTCTAGTTGCGGCAAGTGGGGGCCACTCTTCATCGCGGTGCGGGGGCCTCTCACTATCGCGGCCTCTCCTGTTGCGGAGCACAGGCTCCAGACGCGCAGGCTCAGTAATTGTGGCTCACGGGCCCAGTCGCTCCGCGGCATGTGGGATCTTCCCAGACCAGGGCTCGAACCCGTGTCCCCTGCATTGGCAGGCAGATTCTCAACCACTGCGCCACCAGGGAAGCCCAGATACATTTTTAAAATCTCCTAGCCCTTAACTATTTTGCCTACTCGCCTGCAAATATCCATGCCTCATTCTCCCAATACTCAAGGCAGCAGGGAGGGCAGTGAGCTTAGGAAGCTCAGGCCCAGCACGATGGGTCACTCCCCGAAAGCTCCTTAAAATCCTACTTTCCCACAGCCCAATATCTTTTAGGTCACAACTCTGACGGTCTCGGGTCATTACTAATCTGCAGAGTTGAAATAATTCATCCAGGAAATTATACATGAATTGACAATGCGAAGGAAAACGACGACAGATATAAAACACCACCCAAAATATTCCAAATGCTTTCCTTATGAAATCCACACGGCACTGATACATTTTGCCCAATTTTTCGACATTGAGAATCAATGCCAACACCATCCCTTAGTGACCCCACTGTGGTCTCAGAAGAGGATATAGATTCGCACTTGGGGTAGGGACATTCAGACAATTACAAAGAAAAAGAAAAATTACACCCAAAGGGAAACTGCTACCAAGAGGTGATACCAGTTTTATCCAAATCTCAAAACTGCAAAGTAGAGGCAGAACTAAAGATGGTTCAAGTGCACTGAACGTTCAAATTCTACTAAGCAGTTTGTTGTGGAGAACAAAAGAGAAGTTAAAGCCTCATTACACTCGGAATCTTAGTAAAAGTACGTAATTTACGTTTTAATAACCTTTCCTTTCCTATGCTATTGTATTATGGCTGGCATACTATTAATAAAAATAAACTCCTATATTGACTGTATATGCTTTTACTCCTGAAATTGTACCTGTGAACTATAATTCACAGTTAAATGTTTAAAAAAAAAACAAAAACAAAAAACCTCAAATCCAACTGCCACCACTGTACTTCCAAATATTTGTACCTAAATAATTCAAACCTTACTCTTCATTTATCTGCTGAGAACTTTCCGCTGAAATTTAGCTGATTTTCTATCACTGCTATTTAGGAGTGGCAGAAGAATCTGTAAATTATATGTCAGCATACCTGGTGTTATAAAGTTCCTTTCATAAGACTGCCTGCTTCCCAATGTTTTATTTTACATTTGTAACTCAGTATTCAGTGCGCCTCATTCTGCAAACAAATTAAGATAAAATAAACTCAAAAGTGTCCTATATATAACAACTTCAAACCACAAATTTTCTAGGCAACCATCCTAGCAAAAAGAACATCCGATAAGGCCAAAAACATTGTATCCTGAGTACAAGTAGATACTGAGATCTTGTTAGCAACTGGACCTCAGCCAGGAAGCATTTGCACTCAGAAATGTGGGAAAAAAGTACTCAGCACAAGATCTGCACATAACTGTTATTTGAAGTTGAACCTAAAAACAAATCTGTAGTGATTCACTGTCCTATCTTGGCCACACATCTGAGTGGCCAGTCCCCTTTCACACTATGATGAAATCAGAATAATAGCCACCCCTCCTAATAGGAATTAAGACAGTATTTTGCTTAAACTCTATGATTATATAATGGCCTGTAAAATCACACCCCATTAACAATTACCCAATCTCCTCTCCCCAAATCAGATTCATGTTGTTGAAGGCTGGGCAGACTGTACAGGTAAGAAGATGAAATATTATGTAAGGTTCTGTTTAGGGTTTACTGTTTTAAATGCTTTATGTGCATTCTTACTTAGTTCTTATGCAGCTCAGTAAAGTGGGTTCTTTATCCCCATGTTACAGATGATAAAACTGAGGCTCGGGGAGGTGAAGTGACTTACCCCCTCACAGCACAGCCTGCATTGTGTATATACTTTATTGGGATACCGCCAGCCTGAAAGGTTATGTAACTCGAAATTACCATCAATGCCCTTCATCACTCTCTTTCAAGTGTTTCTGAAATCTTCTCTCTTCTACTTCTAAACTCTCAGACCAGAAAATCCACAATTTTGACACAAGAAGGAAACAAGAATTCAGCCAAGATGCAGTCATGTTTTATTCTACTACCTTACAGTATTACGCTTTGGATAAAAGAATAGCGGAAACTTACATTTACCACTGATTTCCACTAACAATTAGCAACAGGGTGTTTTCTAATTTTCCGGTGTGTGTGTGTGTATGTGTGTGTGTGTGTGTGTGTTTTAGAAGTGCTGCCAATTTTTATATTTTCAATCAAATTTTATTTTCTAAGTATCATCATTCCTCAAGGATTTTTGAATTTTCAAGCCCTCTCACAGTGTGAAATTTGGAGGTGGGGAGTAGATTGTTCCCTTTTTTTCATTATTTATCTTGGTAAAATCATTAGAGAGGCCTTTCTCAAAGCATCTTGAAATTTAATTTGTGTTTCTGGTTCCTAGATTGGCTAAGTTCTCTGTAGTTCAAGGCCTTTAACTGAGAGATGAACTAAAGCAACTGTGAATTCCGGAAGCAGGAGGCTGAGCTGTACCACTGGTGCACTTTTTAAGGAATTCCAGTTAATCAGAATGCCATTCTTCCTCCATACCCAGGGCTATTATTCTTGAGGCTCTTTGTATTATTTTAACAGTTATAGAGTATTTGGAGTATTAGAAGTATACTACAAGTGAAGAAAAGCCTCATAATTGATTTGTTAATGTTTTATTCTCCTCTTTTTCTATTGGCATGTTCTTTACATTCCCTCAATAAATATTAAATACTCAAGCAATGCTCTCTCTTAGGTGGCAAGCAAATCTTTAGACTGTCGAAACAGTAGAGAGAAGAACAATGCACCTAATTGAAATGGCAGGGTAATTTGGAAAATAAAATTGAGTTGCTGCAAATCCCAAATTCCAGAATAAAAATGTTTATGCTCACTCAGATGCAGATTGTCCCTGGCTTTGAATAATTATTAGAATAAAAAATGAAAACTTGAGCACCAACAATACACTTGATATGCATAGAACAAGCACAGTCTACACGTCTCTATTATTTTGTGCAAGGAAGTGCAGGGCACAATGAGCCTGATATTTTTCTTGGTGTTTTTGTTTTGAATACAGCTTATAAAGCGTCCCAATAAGGTGAAACAATAGGCCAAGCCACCAAATATACAACCAGTGTTAAAAATGTCATGGACAAGATTCTTCAGAAAATGGTAAACACCTTAAGGAAGGGAGAGGGAAGCATGCTGAAAGAAATGAAGGGGTTAAATGATTCTGCTACTCAATATCTTATTTTCCCCCTCAAACATATTAATCACCCAGATCAATTCAAAATGTGAAATTCCGGATTCTCTTTGGCAGAAGCTAGAGCCAAGAAACAATTAAAATGAAAGTGGAAAAATGCATTTGCGCCTGTTATTATGAAATGCTAACACGTACTGACTCTATAAGAGATGATGTTTATCTGTACACTGAGGGCAGTCTTATTATCTACTCAGGGCTATGCCACTCTTGGCAGAGATGCGACCCATATCTCGCAAAGATAAATTCCATATGCTCTGTAGAGTTATAGCATATTTCCCATAAATAATGTATACAATAGACTGTAAATAAATAATACGTTTATCTGAACTGTTCAAGAGTGAAGGGCAGGGTGCTTACTCAGGAGACAAAGTCTCTTATGAATGAACAATTTCAAATAAAAGTAATGTCCAATGGTGAGTTATTACAAAGTTCTTAACGCTAAAATATTCTTAAGCTGGGGTGGGGAGGGGATGTAAAAAGAACCCCAGATCTGGTGGGAACTTTCAAGTAAATGTTCCAACTAAACGCAAAATGCCCAATTTAATTTTACTGCTAAAGTTTCTATTGTGATTGTAGCATCATAGCTAATAGGGTTTTACCTATTTGCTGCAATTCTGAACTCTCTCTGTACACTACTGCTTTTTATGATCAATGAAATACCTAGACTTAAAATGTCATGTACGAGTTTTTGTCCCATGAAACACACAGTGGATTTTTTTTCCTTTGTGTGAATAATTTTAACATTGCACTGAATAAAAAGGAAGGCTAAGAAAAAAAAAAATTCAAAAAGAACCCACGTGCACTAGGTAGTTTGCTAGGACTTTACACAGTAAAAATTGTTAGTTCCCCACCCCCGAAGTATCTCCCTTTTTGAAGCCCAGGAGACACACAAACTATTTCCACTTTTTGAAAATAGTGGAAGTACGCCTTTAGACCCGCAGACATTGTACACCATTTAGTATGAAATTAAGTTTTCAGATCGCTAAGGAATAGTCTCTGAATTACAGAAAACACTATAGGTCACAGTTAATTATAGCTTGTCTGTCAAATTAAGTTAACATTCGAGAACACATCCAAATAGTTATGGAGCCATTAAGGGGAGTTTTATTGTCAAAGAAATTCTTATCCATTCAGCTTCTAATGTTTTTAAAAGAAGAGAGATAAGCCTTTTTACAAGCTGGGACTGAATAAGAAAACTCTGGGTTTACATCAAATTGCTCCCTTCATTGTCCTTTTGATGACTATGTCAGTTTCATTATAAACTTCATTTTCCAGAGTTTCATAATAGTCATAAACACACTTGACTTTAAAGAGTTTCTATGGGACATAATGTGAATGCAAATGCAGAATAAAATGCAAATCATGGAGGTCTGGGACCAAATATGGACTATCAGTTAAGAATCCAGTCACTGAAAACAAACATTTAGGCCTTAAGAGGAAGAGCACGAAGAGGCTGATATGAATCTTTACATCAAGTATTCACAGCCCTGGGGAAAGCAAGCAAGAATAACAGTTTTCAGTTTTTCACCTAATTGTAAAGCACAGTTTGGGAATATCTGATGACTTTGGTTTCTATTCATTCCTGTTCTAAAGTGAGGAACATTTTTCATCTTCTCAGGAAAATAAACCCACATGTGGGTAATAACCCACAAGGTACTCAAATAGGGAAACGAGACCTAGCAAACTAGTTCAAGTTCAAATCTCAGGCATAGGAGGCTTGCCAGTCAGTGGGGGAAAAAGTGATATGAAAAAGAAACAGCTATAGCTCTGTCTTGCTAAATAACAACCAACAACCCAGACATTTACAGCTAATGAATAATGAGCATGCAATCATGTTGTGTTGTAAAATGTGAGGAAAAATCTATAGAAATGGAAATTCATGATAACAATTAATTCTAAGTTAGCATATGTTGTCAAGGAATCATTCAAATATCACTCAAAATGTTAATTATTTACGTACTACTATCTTCTAAATGAGTCAGAATCATGTATGTTTAAATCTATTGTAAAATTTAAGACTTGATATTGTGTCAAAATGAAGGAAAAAAAAGAAGACTATAAAATGTTGCTTAAACTTGTTAAACTCATAAAAAGTTGCAGTGATTTTAAAAGTATTACTTAGTAAACTTATTAACAGTAACAGCATTTCCTTTCTGTGGAAAAATACAATTTCATTTAAGTTTTTTTAAAAAACCATAACATTTCACATTCACGGTTCTTTACCTCATGATTATAAATCCTATTACTTGTAAATGGAGTCATGAGACTATCAAGGGAAGAAATCAATGGGGAAATGTATTTTTGAGGATTGCAAATAATATAAAATTTATTTTCACAACTTAGTTATCCGGCATTAGTTTATGCCATATACAGTGGTGCATGGAAAAGCCAGAGTATGGTTATTGCATGACTTAAAGAGAGTTAATGACTTAGTTCTGGTTATAATTTGTATTTAACTGTATGTACTCATGATACCAATAAACAACAGGTGTATAATTCAATAAATGTTAAAAAAAAGTGTTTTTTCAACAGAGAAAAAACTCTTTTGGATATGTTTTAGTCAGTTTTAGGAATTCTGAACCAAGAAGTCCAGAAATATAAAATAATTTCAAAAGATTTGCACTCTTGTATTTTCCTTTAACAAGAACATATTTCCTAGATTAAGAAATGCTATTTGGAAAAAGAGTGTTCAGAGAGAGTGTAGCAAAGTGTTGCCAATTGCTTTAATTCTGCACACATGAATGCATTAAATTGACTGAAATTGGATTCTAGTGACAAATATTTAAATGAATATATACTCGCTTATTTCACATGGTAGCTTTAATACCATTTATTAAAATGTCAAATTTAGAAGTGTGGGAAATCCAGCAATTGCCCGATATAGGTCTACTTTCTGGAGAGGCTGTTTAAGACTCCAATAAGCTTTCCCAAATTCCCATAATCCTGAAATCATGGCATATTAAATTAAGGATACAGTGAGGGAGTCTTTTTACCTTTTACACTACATACACATACTCGTCTGCTTGAATTTTTCAAAACTGATTTTATACACGTGAGGTTTCTTCACAAATATTTAAGATAGTAAAATATCCAAACTTTTACTGGATACCCAAAGTCAAATTTTGGAATGATTATTTAAATTCAAATTGTGAGTCTGTATTTCATGTTTTAGACCCTAACTTTTTAACAGGTACCAATATCCTGATGTTTCCTGCCTAGTAAGGACACCAAGCCCTATGTGATTTACAGCGGTGTTGTTTTACTTGGGATTTTGAAAACTTTCAGGCCTAACATCTGCACAACTGTCAGATACACTGTGTCACGTGTATTCTATTTTTATTTCTTTATTTGTAAAAGAATACTTTCCCATAGTTTTGATGTCATTTTAAAATATTAAATTAATTTTTTGCACTCAGGAGAAATGGCAAAAACGTCTGTTTCAATTATAACATAAACTCAAGTGCTACTTTGATACAAATATAACAGATATCATAATCCAAAAAGGCCATGGAAAATGCTATAGTTGCAAACATTTAAGACTGTGTAACAAAAATGACTGAGAATGGTATCAGTTTACTATCCTTCAACTATTTCCCTGACAGTGGAGTCAAATAATGTTGAATTATAGACCTTCTTACAGGAAGTCTTATTTTGTGTTCGTTTTTTGATCATTCCCTTGCTAGTCTCTATAGGAATTTGGCTGTACGCCGACTTCTCTTTAAAAGTTTCTGTATACATACTCGGGTTGTGTTTGTTGATTAAATGATCATTTATTAAAACTTAAGCATTTCACATTGGTTTGACATATTTACATTTCATGAGAAAATATTGCTATTGCAATGGCAAGCATAGCATTACCAATGTGAAAATACTTCACTTGAATTCATTTGACAGCATTTTCATTTGTAAGTGTCTTAATACAACTCGTTATGCTCTCTTCAGTTTCTCCAACTCCACCTGCGAGGGAAGGTAAGCTAGTTTTATAACAGTAGGCCCCTCGGTAATACTTTAGTCTAACCGCTTGGCCTTAAAAAACCTACGTTTCTACTATGGGACCACAAATAGTCTTTGTTTTTAAGAATATGTAGTTTTATTCCATAATTTTCCATCCATCACCCGGCAACAGCTGTGTTTTAAATCTTTCGGACTATGACAAACATTTTAACATTTAAACATACGAGTGTTTGAAAACATAATGATTTAAAATTTGTTTATTTTCAAAGTTGGGCAATTACAGCATATTTCAGTTACTTTTTTGAAAGCAGGGCCCGTATTTTAATGCCTTTTCGTCTTCCTCCTCCTTCTCTTCTTCTTATACTATTTAAGTTTCTCCATGTTTTCTAATAAAAATCTCTATGTTAGGACCGACAGCAAGAGTCCACACAACCACTCTATATATTTCCAAATCATGAGCAATGGAGTCATTCTGGTGGGAAAGGGATTGCTATTTGAGTGACCTATTGCCACAGAGCTAGATAAATCACTGAACAATAGTTACTGTTATGGGGCTTTACCTTGTACAAAGTAGCATTAGTATCATTGCTTTCTATTAACCATGGAACTTGCACTGGAGACTTCCACTGAGAGAGAGAGAGAGAGAGAGAGACAGAGAGAGAAACTAGGAAAGGGGAATAACTTCTGTAGTATTAGCATTTAGACTTCGAGACATTTAACAATGTAATTGATCTCAACCTCTCTGCATATACTCTGTACTTCTTTTTTTTCCTCTCAAATGTTTTTGACATGCCCCTAATAAGAATCAATACATCCCTACTCTGACATTCACACATAAATACACACAAAGAGCCAATCAGAACACAACAATAAAAACACACCTGGTAAACAACTATCTGTGAAATCAAAGGATACTAAGCAACAAAGGGCCTAGAATGAACATCCCAATTAGCCACTGTAGTGACAAGCAGTCAACACCTTATTATTTAATCATTAAAGAGAATCTTGCCATAATTTCCCTTTGACATATTTCCAAAGGGAATTAAGAGTACCCTGCATGACTCACAACAACAATCAAAATAAAGTTAGATGGTTTCAAGACCCCATCACTTGCAAGGCCTGTGGACACGGAGGTTCCAGGATTAAGGCATTAACTGAGACCCTAAAAGTACTTACAACTTAAATAAGATGTGTCCATGTGTAAGCATTTAGAAACAAACTAACTGACAAAGGGGACCATTTTCCTATCCCTTGATGTTTGTATCCAGTTTTCTTATTGGATGAAAATAAATTGCTTGCATTCCTAGTATTAGTAAATATCCCATAGCCTCATCTATTTTTTTTCTTCCCCTAAAGCAGCAGATCTAATACATCAAGAATATTAGGCCTCCCTATCCCCATCCCTTAGTAACACCTCCCCCAAAAGAGAAAGCTTAAATCTCCCTTGGAGCCATCCCCATCACACTTTGCAGGGAGGGGTGCTTTCGATCAAGTTCAGTTTTAAGAATTTTATCTCAAACTATGCTTTAGAAACAACATTCCGGACTCTTCAAATAAAACAATCGCCACCTGGGTTCCCTGGCCCACTGGGGAACCAAATCGCACTGGCTCAGGGCTGCCCCTGATCCCCAAGGCCCAGAAGCCTGGCGCTTTCCAGCCTGGGCTACGCAGCCCCGGCGGCTGTCCCCCCTCCCCGGGGAGCTCAGCAGCACTTGGCATTTAACCTGTCTGGCGAGCTTGGCTTGCTGGTTCCATCTCCGCGAGCCACATTACTTCTCCCCAGATATTAGAGACAAATCTGGATTAACAGGCAACAGGGCGCCCTGTGCAGCCCGCCAGCCCTTGCACAGGAGCTGTTAAATGCAGATTCAGCCGAGGACCCCCCGGAGAGCTGCTATTGAATAAAAATTGTAATCCAAAGGGACCTTTTCTTTGCCTCCCACTGCTCGTAGGAGAACCCGGGTTGGCGCCCGAGCACAGGCCAAGCTACTCCCGCTCGCTACCAGCAGGCCAGGCCACCTCGGCTGGTGGCCTTCAGGGCCCGGGGACTCTCGCTCCTCTCTCCACTCCCTCTCTCGACCCCTCCTTGAAATGGAAAATGCTTAGATTCAAAGAGTGGAGAGCAACAAACAGCCCTGGGAAGGAAGGCTTACTTCGATAGCTCCCTCCTGGAGTGCGGCCTAAAGTCTAGCGACTGGGCAGCCAGATTCTTCCCCGCGTAACCCCTCTTGGCGCCCCCAGTTCCACCCTGGGTCCCCCAAACTCGCGCCCCGCCTCCCCTCGCCCTGCGTCCTTCTCCATCGCCAACCAGGCTCAACCCTGGCCTCGACGCCTCGCACGGTGGCCCCCTCTGCGCCCGCTCCCGGGATCCCGGCCCGGCCCTCACCCCCTGCCGAGGCTCGGAAGCCCCCGGTGCCCCTCGCTGCTCCCAGGCCCTGGGCGTCGGGAGCGTCCGTGCCAAGCGGGGAGAGTGGCAGTCGGGAGAGGGCGCCCGGGAGGCCTGCGCCCGCGGGAGGTGACTCCCGGGCCTGGGACTTCGGGGTCTGGGGGGCGGGGAGTTGAGAGTAGGGTGGGAGCGGGACTACGGCTTCTACTGGCGTTTTAATCTGATAGGAAAAAAACAAAAACAAAAAATCCCACCAAACTAACGACACTACAAGGCCAAGTAGATTTCCGCCGCCTTAGCCCTCCGGGAAACCGGCTGGTATCAAAGTCGTGGATCCCAAGTCCCCGCGCGGGTGGCAGCCTTCGCGCCCTCCGACGAGAAAAGTAAAGTAAAATAAACCGTGCAGCCGGCAGGCCCTAGAGACAGAGGGGTTAATGAGCTAACGAGGCCCCGCGCTCGCACCACACCTGAAGCATCCAGTCCCGAAGCGCACGCTCCACCGGGGCTCAGACTGGCTGGGCCGCATTCGCAGACAGGTGGCGAGGCCGTCCTTTCCGGGCCCGGCCCCCGGGGACCGGCGAGCCGGCTCCAGTTGGGAGCACTGGCGCCCACCTGGCGGCCCTAGTGCCTCGTCCCTCCGTCCCCAACTCCCAGGACAGGGGACTCCACCCCGCGGCCCAGGCACAGTCCCGCGTGCGCCCCGCGCTCTGCGCGCTCCTCCCCAAAGGGAGCCCAGGCGCTCTCGCTCCTGGCTCCAGGGAAGCGGACAATTCCAAAGCACAAGCTTGGGGTTTGCTGCCCTACGACCAACGGAGACTTCGGTGAGCCCGAGGGGTCACGCGAGTGCGCCCACGCGCCCAGGCCAACGGTGCCACGAGCTCAGCCAGAGCTGCGAAGCCCACTTGAAAGCGGCGGGCGCGGCACGCACACTGTTCGTTTTGTAGGTGGGGAGGTGCATAAAGTGCGAATTTTTATCCAAGACCACTGCCTACCCATCTGCGTATCTCAAATAAAGGTAACCGAGTAACAGTTTACCTAAGGAGTAGGGGGAGAACTGAATGATGTTTTTATCAATTTTGTATCCCCCTCCCAAAACACCCCGAACTCTGGTCCTTTATCTTTGACTTTAATAAAATAATGATTCGATGAGAAAATGGGGTATAAATCTTCATTTTGGAAGCAATTAAAGTGTTGATTTCATTCATGCCCCTAAGCGATTCTTGTAATTTGCTCAGATAGCTTTATGTACCCAGCACTCCGGAGCTTTTAGAATCCCATTTTCTAGTTAGGCTTGTTGGATTACAATTTTTATTCAACAGCAGTTACCCGAGGGTTCCTCAGCGGAATCTGCATTTAACAGCTCCGGGGTGAGGGCTGGCGGCCTGAACCAGGCGGGAGGCCGGGCAGCTGGCGGGGCCGGGACCCGGAGCCGCCTGCAGGTCTCCCACCTCGGTGGGGACGCTCCAGGATCGCGCAGGCTGCCTGTTCCGAGTGTCGTCTACACTGCCGAAAGTTTGCAACTCGCCAAATTGTAGGAAGGACCCGGCGCGTTGGCGCTTTTAAAGCTCAGCTTTGCCTGCCTTCCACTCCTCGTGGGAAAAGGAGGAATTCAGCCTCTGCCGCGGGGTTACCCAGAGAAATTCAAGCTGGGAATTTATTTTAAGGGGTGATATGGAGAGAAGCAAACTTTGAGATGACACCAAGACCGAGGAGTCGGGCATTCCGGCAAGGAGTCTGCAAGGCGTCTGCAAGGCAGCCGCTGGCCAACCGTGATCATGGTAGAGCTTGCAAAGAAAACTCTGCATGACCGGCTGTCCTTTGGCCTAACAAAGGCAGGCTGCTCTCTCCCCCAAGACGGGGCTCACGTGCCAAGTCAGAAAGAGAAACAACTCTGGGCCTTCACTTATAGGTGGAGAGGCACAGGAGGCCCCCCACCCAAATCTTTAGACGCGGTGCCACAATTCACAACCGAGAGCTGTCCTGAGCCCTGTTTCATCTCACCCACTCCTCACGTTTTCACTTTCAGTGCATTTTTGCAACTCCTCTGGACCAATCCAGAGATACAGCGACAGGAGGCGGGGGGGGGGGGGGGAGAGACTGGGAGCAAACATCGGTGTTGGGGTGAGAGAGAGAAATCCCCCCCAGCAACTCCAAATAAAAGTCGTCCCCACTTAGCAAAGCAGCGGAAGAAGGGCCTGGAGGGAGGACGAGAGAGGAGGGGGCGAAGCAAGCAGAGGCCGGCAGTTCAGAGCAGGGCGGCGCGAGGTCCACCACCCGCCACACCGAGGGAGTCCCGGGGCGCCCCTGTCGCTGACACTTCCAAAAGCTGCCAACCCAGAGGGCCCAGAGCACATACCAGCTGGAGGATGAGTGGAAAGGAGGAGGAGAAACGTCCATATTTATCTGTTTTTATAACCTCGGCCTGGTCTTATTTTTTCTATTAAGTACAATAAAATGGGCGAGCTTGCAGCAAGCACTGCACAAAGCAATGTTCAGTGAGGTCTAGAAGCGTTCGGCCGAGGAAAACTGACAAGACAGGCTAATGAACCGTATAGACAGGGAGAAAATAGCCAGCATTTGCTAGATTTCAAACCCTCCCTGTCTCTCTTAGACCACCTATCTTGGGTTTATTCCTAATAAAATAAGAAATAAGCAGACCCTACACTTTTCTTTTCTTCGAGATAGAAGGGGGAAAAAATGCTCCAGAACAAAGCCCTACAATCAGAGGCGGTCACTGGCAGTTAACACTCCCATTATTGTAGAGGGAAAATAAAATAAAGACAAAAATTAAAAGCGACAAGAAACAGGTCAAGTTTGCAGGCAAAGCTTTTACAAGCTCATCTCTCCAGGTCGAATCCCAGAGCCAGTCTTAATGAAGCAATAATAGCCACATTATTCAAAAATTTTCATTTCGATGGAAATGTATCTAAAAGGGACTTAATCATATGCAAATAATAAAAGGAGGTGGTAGTGACCCAGCAAGCAATATGCATACAGATTTTTTTTTTTTTTCTCCCAGGGATGTTGAAATTGAAAAGCGCATACCTGGTCAGTTAGATTTGCTGATCTTGTTATATCTTCACTGTCTGATTTTGATCCTCCTTCTCTATCGTCTATCACCAAATCGATAGGCATTTTCCCTTTCAAACAGCTAATATACCGGTGGCAGAAATTGTCACATAATTCGTGTACCTACATTATGACAGAAATAAAAAAATGGAAATATAATCAGGAGTTCATAAATGACATTGACAAGTGCAATCCACCCCCCTTGTGAGATCCAAACTTCTAAATAGGGGAAACACAGGGCAATTGTCCTCCAGAGACCCTCAGACGCATCCAGAATTAGGAATAACTTTCTTTTCTTGCAAAATAGAGATATCGCAGAAAATTGACAGTGACAAGATGATTCACAGGCTACAACATATTCAACACCCGTGTTAAATTCATCGGCTCCCGGGGCTGTGGCCATTAGAGAGGTGACCTGCGTGGGTGACATTTAAGGTAAACTATTTAATTTCATCCAGTTACTTTATCAGAAATCCTTTTCCAACATGTCTAAGAAAAAATTTATATATATATGTGTGTGTGTATGTATATATATATATATATATATACATACACACACACACACATATATATATATATATATATATATATATATATATATCTCCAAAGGACCAATACTGTGTTGGTATAGGATATATGCCTGACAACCCAAGTCCTTGTAACATTTGTCATGAGGATTTCTATCTATAAGAAGCATATTTTATGATGCTTCCTTGAAAAAAAAAAAAAAGACTCATGATATGGGGGAAAAAACCCTACAGCCACAGAAAGTTATCGAATTGATTTAAAAAAAAAAAAAAAAAAGGAAAAAGGATGCTTCAAAATATTTAGGCATAAGTGGAGTGGTCTCTTACAGGACCCAGGCATCACTGACATGCAAAAATTCACAAGAAACCCCAGTGTGCTTGCAATTTAATGTTAGTTTGAATTACAATGCATTAAGTTTTTATTGCTGAGATTTATGGAACAGCTAGCAAAATCACATTATCCCACACCCTTTCTTGAGTGTGAAGGTGGGGTGTGTGCAGGATTCTCAGATTCAAGAAATTGACACAACTATCAACTCTGCTTTGTCTCTGCAAAACGGTTAAAGTGCCTCCCCCACCACTCCTCCAGACTCCCTGCCTCCTCCTCCTCCTCCTCCTCCCCCTCTGCCTCTCCCCTGTGTCTGACCTGCCGCTGCTCTCAGTCTGTCTTCCAGAAACTCACTAAAACTAAACAAAACTTTTCCCCCCTCAGAGGTAGCAAAGAAGAGGAGGAGGAAGAAGAGAAGAGACCACAGAGGTATATAACCTGCAAGCAAACTCGCAACAGCATTCTAAACATCAAAGGGGATGCGTAGAATTGCAACTATTTATGCAAAGCCAGCAAGGTATTAAGAATGAATACAAGGCTAGGGCGTTTGTGATCCCGGTTTTAGTGGCTAAAATTGTAATTAAACTGCAAAGAGAAATGGACGCTAAGATTGGCCTTGACACTAATTACCAGAAAGAAAGTCATTTATGCAAATGTCTCAGAAGCCTGAACTTCAGCCATTCTGAACCCTCCCCCTCCGTGTGTTTGGGCATGAGGGGGAAGCAAAAGGAGAAAAAACTAGAGAAATTACCTTCTCTAATTCCAACAGATGAAACCTTAATACTTGTATGGCTTGAATCATCTGCAAAGATACAAAAAGAATGAGCGCCCCATTCCTAGTTTGCAGAAAATTGGCTGTTGCAGCTCTAACATCGCCAGCCTCCCCCCGCCCCCCAAATAGAGTTATTTTGATTTATGGCAATAACACTAAAACTTAACAGCAGTGAGTGGGTACCATCTAGAGGTTTATATTTCTTAAGGAGAAAAAAAATAGCTAAAACAACAACCAAGCATCTAAGGGGGGATCATAAACCTTCTCCTCCCCCACGGCTCCCCCCGCCTTTCTCAGCCCCACTGCCCCTACCCCACCCCCAAAGGGCCGCATCCCTCGACTAGGTGTTTCCTTGCAAGGAGTGCACGGAAAATATTCCCAACAGTCCCCAGACTGTGGCTTTTCACACTGCAAACTTTCTGCCACCTTCTGCACACCTTTCAGATAAACTGGTGGTTTGGGGCCTCTGGCCCGGTCGCTGCCCTCATGACGCGACTTTGAGGGCTGGGAAGTCCGCAAAGTTTAAGCACACACGCTGACAGGCCCGGAGATAAATCCCCGGGCTGATTAGAGCCGCGCTGCCCGGCTGTCATAAAAAACAAAGCTCGCGTTTCCCCGCGCCGGCTTGCCCGGCCCCTCTCGAGGTGAATTTATTTCCCCGGGACCTTGTCCCGGACCACTTGCGGGTGGATGGAAACCTTTGCAGCCCACTTGCAGATAGGGGAAGACTGGTCTAGAAACCTCAGGGCTCTCAAAGTAAAGCTTGGGAGGAGGGGGGATTGTGTGGCGGGGGAGGGAAGGTGGGAGGAGGGGAGTAAGGGGTCCGCTCTTACCAAGTTATCCAGTTCTGGATTAGAAGAAAATAGAGGTTTTTCTGCGCGAATCTAAATACAAGTGAGAAGGGGTGGGGGAGAGAAAGAAACATTTGAAATCTGGTCGCCTTCCTAGTTTCTTGCCTCATTACACTGTCGGGGGCAGGATGTAACCTCCGGGAGAGGCTCTGTGACACCGAGTTCGTCTCGTGCAGAAACCCTTCAATGTGAGTCAAAGAATCCGAAAACAAGCCCAGAGCACAGGGTTACTTCTCCCAGCAACTGTGCTTCTAAGAGATCGCTGCCCAGCTCGCCAAGTCCAAGGCAGCTCCTGCGCGTGGGCTTTGGGGTTGCATTTTACAGACTGAGCTTTCTGCGTCGGGTTAGGTAGCGGGAGTGGGTAAGAACTGGGGTGATTTTCAGGCGTCCGCAAAGACACTCATTTAGGAGGAAAAGCTCAGAGAAGATGTAACAGGCCTGGCTTAGGGCGGACTGTTCGCTGGTTACTTTTGCAAATGTGCTGGGTGGGAGGGAGGGAGGTTCTTTCTTTTCTTTTCTTTCTTTCTTTTTCTTTTTCTTTTTTTTTTCTTTTACTTTTGAAACATTGATTTTGCTGACCTGTTTGGCGAACACGGCTATATCTTCATTGAATGACTCTGACGAGCAGACGTCCCCGCCCGCCACCCCCGGCTCGCGGGGGGTACAAGTAGCTAATTCACATTTCTCAAAAATCAGTGCTAAGAGAGGGAAGAGGGGGTGTCTGCAAGAAAATACAACAGTCACAAACAACACAATGGTTAGTCCCGCGGCAGTGAAAAAAGGCGCCCAAGAAAAACAGCAGGACGAGCTCAAGGCGGGGACCCCCTCCCTGGTTTTGTCATCTACTTGTTCCCCTTCCCCCGCGCCCCCAGGTGACTGCTCACCTCCCCTTCCTCCTTGGGCCCCCGAAGTCGGAGGCCCTAAGCCATGGACCGTATCTGAGGATCGGTTCACCATATCTGGCCGGAGAAATTGGTAACATTTGCTAAGAATAAAACCCAAGCGGTTCCAGCAGCCATTTTGAATTAAGTTTCCCACCCCGACCGGCCCTCGTCCCTCCTCTGCACACCCAGGACCTGCAGGGGGGGAAAGGCGCGGGGCGCAGGGGGTGGGAAAGCTCTTTCAAGTGGGTTCCTCCAAGGCCGTCTCGCGAAGCCCAAGGCTCTGGGGATCTTGGTGGCAGGCGCTCAGCTAACTTGGGGAAAGGACCTCTCTGGTTGTGGGACCGACTGTCAGAGGGCCGCAGCTCCCGATCCCGACCCCACGGCTCTCGGAGAGCAGGCGGGCTCCTCCTCGGCTCCCTGCTCACCTCCCTCCGTTCGCCGATGGTCCCCACCGCCCCCCAAAGAAAGTTCCTTCAAATGTTCCTGCGGTCAAGCCTTTCATTTTTGTTCCTGCGTAATGGCAAAGCAGCTAGTATTGCGAGGGGCCTAGATGTCGCTTATCCCAGCCCATCAAAAAAAAAAAAAAAAAAAAAAAAGAGCCTCCTCTAATGCCCAAAGAGGTGTCTCAAGTCTTTTATTAGCTCTCACAGCCCAGCTGGGAATTTAACAGTTTGGGGTCCTTTTCAAAAAGCTTCCCCAAATGTTCTGTCCCGGAGCCTAAACGATTTGCAGTTAACAACACTGCGGAGAGGACGCTGGGATTTAAACAAGCCCTTCGCACAAGGGACCAGAAGATAAAGCAGAAAGAGTTTTCAGCCAGGGAGGGTCAGTGTTGCCTGATTTTTTTTTTCAAAAGAAGAAATAAATAAAAATAAAAGTGGCTGCAAAGTAAAAAAGAGGTCCCCCAATACATCAGCACACAGTAGGCACAAGTGACTTTCAGAGGGTTTTACTAGTCCAGGGTCTAACCCAAGGGCCCGGGAGAACACGGTGTGAACTGCAGCGGAAGACGACACCGGCCCGAGAGCACCCCGCATCTACTTCTAAATCCTGCAGGTTTCGCCTTTGAACACAAAGTCCTAAAATGGCTAGAAGTTTCTTAAGGTCTGTGACAATTCAGAGCGAGTTCCTCTCCTTGACTACAGTGGTCCAACTCCCTAAATGCAAAGCATGTTCCCCCTTGCCTGACCTGCAACTGGCCTGCCTTGATTTTATTGTGCGGTGGCAGAGCCAGCATACGGCGGCTGAGTAAACTTAGCAAGTCAGAACAATCAGTGGCTTAAAAGATTTTCCTTTAAACTAAAAGTTTCGTTCCAACACAAAGGCGCCTACGTTTAGAAACCCCCAAACACTCTCCCTGCGAAGTCGAGTGAGTGAGGACTCCAACCCGCTGAGTTACCGAGCCGGGGTCTGGGGGGACGAGGGACATTTGGCAACTTCTGCACGGCGACCCCTCCGCGGGCATGGCCTCGGCGGAGCGGGGCGCTGGACTGGCGCGGAGCGTGTGCGGAGATGGGGGCGGGGGGGGGCGTCTGGGATGGCAGGCCGCCTCCCCCAAATCTTCATGCAAAGCGAATGAAAAGTCACCAAATAATGTACCTCCAATCCAGAGGGCTCTGGCTTTCCTCTTACTGAGGGCAAAGGGAAATAGAGAAAGCATCGCCTCTCAACTGCTTAGCCTGCTGCCCGTCGTACCTACCCATAAATGGCATCTTTATCTCTCTTTAAAGCGTCATTGACGGAGGAACCCATGCTGGGAGCCATGGCGTTGGTGTGAGCTGTGTGCGGATACTGATGCGAGTGCAGAGGAGGCCCGTGGTTCAGGTGGTGGACGGGCTGCATGGACCTGGCCGCGTGCGGGTCCCCATACATCGTGGAGGGGATGCCTACTCCATCCATGCCCCCATAATGGGGTAGATCATCGTACTGCATGACAAACAGGAGAGAAACAGGTTCAGAAGGCCAGGCAGGCAAATGGGGGAACGGCAGGGCACGGAGCTTATATAATGTCAGTCCAGCTGGATCCTTCAACCCCGAATTCGGTGGCCTTGCATCTCTCAAGCTGAGATTTCTCATTTAAAAAAATATTTTTAGAAGTAAAATTTCTAGGATTCTCGGTAAGACTCGGCTAGATTGAATGGTCTTGCCCTAACTTGTGTCCCTATCAACTAGCCAGAAATTCAGGATCCTTTGGCAAAAAAGGAAGGAAGAAAGAAGGAAGAAAGGGAGGCATTCTCCCGGAGGGCAGAAGGTAAAACGTGCACGTCTCTAGAGGAGGAAATTCAAAATCACAATAATAAAACGTGCCAGGACAGTACAGCAAACCCGCCTAGTTTCACAGACCCTTCCCATCAGGGGGAATTAAAAAAAAAAAAAAAGTTACGATGGGAACAGCTAAGCCAAGCACGTGAATTCAGACAGGCTTCTCATTTTATTTGCCTGCCAGCGTGGGGTTAGGCAGTCCTGCAAGCCACTGCATTTCCTTTGCTCTCCAAGACAAACTCTGCTAAATCATACAAAACTAACTGGCTCCCTTATAAGTGAAACTCAGAGAAGGGTAGCTTCTCTTCAACATCGGGGCTGAATTTAGAATTGGGCAATATTCCCCTCAAGTTAAAGAAAATGTATAGTTGGAGCAGTTATTCTATTTTTTCTATTCTTATGAACTTTCCCCCTAGACTAGAAGTCTGTGAGCTAAATGTTAGTCATCAGGTTTAAAGCAAATTTAAAAGTAAATGCACATTCAAACCCCCCCATCTTCCTTCTCCAGAAAAACTACTTTCATATTGTCATTATTTTTGTGTGCAAAATTTAGCTATTTAGGTTTTCCTCTTTGCTTCATTTCAGGCATGTTCTTTTCCCAAGATTTGGAGGCGCCGAGAGTGAAATGATTTTCAAAGAAAAGAGGAATTGCCACTTTCATCTCCTTCAAGCCAGAGGTGTGAAAAGAGTTTGGAAGAACGCTGACATTTGCCTGAACCAAAGGAGTAAAGAAAAAATGTGTCAGCCTAGTAACTTTCTTTTGCAAACAGGGCTTTGAGGGCCAGGGCACAAATTATGCAAGGAAGGCTTTTTGTAGACCCCCTTTCTTTTAAGAAACTACCTCTGTTGGGTTGTCATTGTCTCACTTTACTCTCACTACATTTCCATTCAAATAGGAATATTGGGGAAATTAGTATTGCATTTTTAAAGTGAGTAGTTGTGTGCTTAGTATCCAATTAGTGCAGGGCTCTTCTAAGAAAAACTTACAAAGTATTACCTTGCATAAAAAACCATGTACATTAAAATTACTTTTAAAAGATGAATGCTTTCCGACCCCCAAAACCGTTGTACTATGACAAAGTTATTTGCTTAAAAATGCTATATACTTTCAGTGATATTAAAGATGAGCATAATCAATAACATATCAGAAGTTTCTAGCTGCTTATTTTAATTTAAAAATAGCTTTAAACTTCTGCTCCTTGAATGCTCACGCTATATAACATTAGGTATCTAGCGCTGTTTGTTTTTGTTTTTTAAACAGATGATTACCCGAGCTTGTATTTTTATTTATATAGCTGCTGGTTAAGAATCTATAGAAAACTTGATTACTTGAATTAACAATTACATGTTAATATACATAAGTCTACAAATGCATTGAATAAATCCTCTCGCTTTAGGCCACGGCTTTAGGAGCCTCATTCAAAAAGACAGAGAAAAAAGGAAACTTTTTAGCAGTGTCTTTCAGCCACGTTTCAATTTAATCTCACATTTGAGTTCCACAATTGTTTTTTAATACGTACCCTTTGCGCCATCGGCCTCCCTGGCTCCCTTCCTACTTCAACTTCTAATATATCCTCTTTAAGGCCAGTGTGAAAAGAAACAAATACGTAAACTCCCCCGGAAAAAAAAATAAAAAGCACGATGAAAAATCCCTTAACGTCTCCAGCAACGTGAGCTACTGGTCCCAGATCTTCGGTCTATGGGACCTGAAGCAAAGCTCCCGAGTCACTGAGCATAAAAGCGCTCCGTTTCCAAGACAGCAGCGGGGGCAAAAAAAAAGCAGATCTTCTCTCCCCAAAAAATCAGTTAAAAAAAAAAAAGCGCCCCTCAGACCCAACTACCAAATCTCATGGCTTTCTGCCACTCCGGCTGTCAATCACAGGCGAGGTTGTCAACGTGGTGAATGAATGATCATCCGCTCAGTCTTCTTCTGGTCAGAACACCTCAAATGTTAATATTCAAATGCACAAAGCCCTAGCGCTCGCTTCCCTTGAATCAGTCCTAATTCCTAATCAGTTTCTCTCTTCTCTCGCTCGCTCTCTTTCTCTCTCTCTCCCTCTCTCTCTCTCTCTCTCTCTCTCCCCCTCTTTGCAACTGCTGCACTGGAGGGAGATTAGAGGAGGAGGGTTAAAAAAAAATGTCTGTCTGAGTTTGTCTTAAAGGAGCCACGATCGATGCTGCCCGCTTGCAGTCCCCGTGCGTGTGTAAAGTGTGTGTTGCACAGGCGGAGAGGTGGATTCCGACCAGAATGCTAGAACCCGGAAGTAGTGGTGGCCATAACAGGTCGCGTCTTACACAATGCATTGGGCTGCAGCAAGTAGGCTCCTCGGCAGGGGTGGGTGCGCGAAGCGAGCTCTGGCCGCACTGGAGAGGCAGAGAGGCGCTCCATTAAATCGCACGCCCAGGCACAAACACCCACACACCCAGGGCACACGCGCACAAGCGCGGGTAGTAGCCCCCGGCCGCCGGCTTTATTTTCCGTATTCTTTTCTCTCCCTCCCCCTCCAGACTCTCCCTCCAAAGCTCTCTTGAAATAGATTGGGAATAAAAGCGGGGCAGGCAGCAGCGGGAGTTATTTTGCACAGGGCTCCGTGGATTGACTTCCTGACTTTCCTCGAAATTATTGGGGTCTGCCAGTATTTTTCGGGGCGGAGGGGGGCTGGTGCAGAAAGTAGTGGATTCTTAGAACCAAACACACCACGTAGAAAAGTCAAACCAGGAGCGAAGAGGAGGAGGAGCAGGAGCAGGGCTGGGAAAGGCTGTGCTAAGAAGTCCCGAGAACGTGGGGTGGAGATGGCTGGGGCTTTCTGCAGATCCACCTTAGAGGTTTTTTTTGTGTGTGTGTGTTTTTTTTTTTTTTTTTTGCTGTCAGAGGTGGACACCCGGCCCAAGGAAAGGAAATGCTTGCGTTTTCTCACTTTGGGGATCTGGACGCCCCCACCTCCTAGTCCCGGAGGCCTCCAGCCCCAGCCCCAGCGTCCTGCGCAAAGTGAGAGAGGAAGGGAGGGAACAATGAGCCCAGAGCCGGGAATGTGCCCCCAGCGCCTGTTTACAAACACGAAGCTATTTATGATCGCCGGAAAGCGAAACCCGACGCGGGCTCTGGGCAGCCAGACCTCGCGGGTGGAGCCCGGGCCAGGGAGCCACGGGGAGGGAGGCTCTTTCTCCGACCCGCTCTGGGCGAGGCGGCCGTGCGCCCAGGGCGCGGCGCAGCGGGGTCGGCGCGCTCGGCTGGGGCTGCAGCCGCGCTGCCTTTGTCTTCGAGGCGCCGAGGGGCTCCGGCCTCGGCCACGCTCTTTCCCCGGCGACGCCCCGCGCTCTCCTCCCCATGTCCTTCTTCCCCCCACTCCTCTTTCCGATCCCCAGTCCGGCTCAGGGAAAACTCCCAGTGCCAAAGAAAAAGAAATTCACTTCGGGGGCTGAGATTTCAGACAAAAAGCTGCCCCTACCCACAACTCGGAGGCCCCAACCAGCCACTAATTTGAACTTTCTCCCTTTAAATACCTATTTTCCGGTTTAAACAAACAAAAAATTCCTTTTCTTTATTCTCCCGCTCTAAACCTGCCCTTTATTATTATATTATTATATTTATTATTTTCGTTTTTATTTTTCTGCCCGCCCGGCTCTGATCTGTCGAGATGGCTCAGCCGCAGCAGCTCGACCAGCGGGCTGGAAACCTCACATCCCGGAGCAGGGCTCGCAGCTCGCTCGGCTCGGAGCACGATTTTTTTTTCCTCCCTCCAGCTGAAACCTCGCAGAAAACTCCCCCTGCGGTCGAGTGGAAAATGAGCTCACCCAAATCTCGGTAGGCAGCCGGGGAGGAGGGCTCGGCCAATCAGGAGACGCTCCCGCCAAGGCAGCAGCTTATTGGCTGCGGGGAAAATCAATTATCAAATAATCGATCAGCAGGGAGCTTCGATCTGCCGGGAAGGCAAACTGCCAGTCCGGATTCCCGCCCTGATGGTGGCCAAAAGGCTGACTCCCCCAAAGCAGTCGGCCTCAAGCTCCCATCGCCCCTACCCTCATCCCACCCCGCCAGCTGCGGACCATCCCAAAGCGGGGGAGGTGAAGGAAGGGGGAAGAGTTTTGAGAAAGATTAGGGGCTCGTATCCGCATAGACAGTTTGGAAAAGATTAGGAGCTCTCAAATGTATTGAAGCCAACTCTTAATGCGCAAACTAAAAGAGAATTCGCATCGGTCCGAGAGACAGGACTGAAGTTTCTGTTTAAGTGGGCTTTCGAGGAGCAGGGGACACACAGGGCGAGCATCAGAACGTAGATCTGGAATCAGATTCCACCGAGCGCACGTACCTCCCTAAGCGTCATGTAAATGCTTCTTTTAATACTTCTCACGAGTCAACGCCCAGGTCCCCCCAATAGTGGAGTTTTCATAAAGCCGAGCATCAGAGCTTTCCCAGACTCCCGCACATCTCCCCCGCCCCGACGCCGTACTCGCCCCATGTGTTCCCGAAGGGCTGACACGTTCACCCAACGCCTTCGGATGCGTTTTTCCTTGAAAGAGCTCCGACTGTTAAAAAAACTCATCCTAGGATCCCCCATCATTTGCATCTCTGTCTTCTATCTTCCTTTCTCCCCCCACACCCCAAGTTTTAAGATCTTTTACTTTTCACCATCGCAAAATGTAGAGTTTTCTGGTACAAAAGCCTCGACACATCACGCGGGAGGTTAAGGCAGGCCCGTGTGTCAGAGCCGAGAGGATCCAGGTGAATTACCAGCGCCTTTGTGCCACTGCCTGGCAACCCCGAACCCCCACCCCCCGGCCCTTCCCCAACGTGAACTTGGAAACAGAACTCAGGCCAGGATGGGACCTCCCGGTCTCAAGAAGGCCATTTCTCTGTTTAATTCCTGGGAAGCTGCGCTGGCTGGGTCAGCCAACGCAATCCTTTTCCGATTACAGAGAAGACCAAACTGGGCCGGCCGCCTGCAAGCTCTTCCTGGAACCTCAGCCGGCAGCGGCCAACACCTGAGCGCCTTCCGACGGCTGCTCGCTGGGGTGTGAGCTCTTTCTCTCCAGCAGGCCCTCCCGATATTAGCGCGGCTGGAGGTAGTGGGGCACGAAGTGGGGGGGGGGAGCGTCAAGCCAAACACCGACATGGGCACAGCTACGTTTATGATCCTAAAATGAACTGCGAAGGAGATTGTGTAAGTATAATTTAACCGAGAGAAATTTACTGCGAAATACATTTCGATCACCATAGTCTTTAACAGCCCTACGGGTTCTCGGGCAAAGACTTAGGTGACCGACCGGTATGGAGTTACCTCAAGTCTGCGGCCACGTTTTCAAATGTGGAAAAGGCCAGTTCTGGTATATATAGTTCTTTGACAATAGAATGCATTTTGTATTGATGCGTTCCGGTAAGTTCTGTCTTTTGTTTTCTAGCAGAGATGGAAAAAGAAGGTTCAGGTAAATCTCTCCTTTTCCAACACAACCCCAAACTTCAAGCAGTAAAAGCCTATTACGCTCTTCAGCCATGATCTTCAACTTTAAATTACTGACAAACAGATGTTCCTTAAAGAAAGAGATAGTTTGAGTTTGTGGGCTTAAACTAACCTCATTAGCTTTCAAAAGTGTCTTCTTCCTTCCCTCCCCTTCTTTCCACGTATAACTGTGAACCCGATGGTCCTAGGCCTTTATAAGATTAATTCTGAACAACCGAGAGACTAAAACACTTTTACAGTGTAATTACAGTAGTACAAATTGTTTGCCCAAACCTCATTCTGGATAAGGATTTTACAATTAGCAAACAGTTATTACAGTTGGGGCTTGCTGAGAGAAATTGCACAGAGGACCTCTGGAGTTGCAATATAGTAGCCATAAAAAAGAAGAAGAAAAAAAACCTCCTTTAGCAGGGCAGCAATTAATCATCTATTAAAAGGAAAAGGTAAAGGGATAGTGCTAGGTATCTTAGAAAACTAGTACTGATATTTATAGCTGTTCTATGGCAGTACCTTTTTTAAGCTTATCTCAGATACTTGCTTTTTAAGGCAAAAGTACTTTTATTTTGCAAAAAGTTGGCCTGGTGAAGGGTTCTGGCACTTGCCCCTAGTTCTTTTGACATGGGCCTTCCATACTCAGCTTACCCTTCTCATCCCAGAGCATGTTCCCAAAGATAGAGAATGAGGACTTTAAAGAAGCAGCCTGGGGCCTAGGTCTCTATTGTTTAGACCCTCCGGCAAGGAGGCATTTAAAACAAATAGTGCCCCTTTAGGCTGTTGGTACAGTCCTCTGGGAGAACTTCCCTCTAGTGTTCTGTTTTCCTATAAGGAATCGTGCCTTTGGAAAGAACTATATCCGGAATTAGGCTTTTATCCCTGAAGTTCACACTGATGAGTCAGCTCCAAAACCCTCAGAAATTAAAAAGGCACCTCTTAAGGTAAAATGTGTGTGTATTTGCCAGCCCAGAATAAACAAAAGCCTGTTAATCAATCGAGTTTGGCAGCTGTGTTCACAGAATGATAAGGGTTTATCATCTGCCACCTAACTTTAAGATGCCTGTTAAAATGTTGTGATTACTCTTTAGGTTGTCCTGTGGGCTGGAGGCTTAGGGTTTGTTCTTCAAGAACATTCATCCTCTGAATCTCATCCCACATTAGCGTTTGCATTTCAAAAAACAGAAATAAGAGAAGGGAAAGACAGTTCAAAGAAAATAGATTTAAAATCTACTAGAGATAATAGAGGAATGTTGGAGATAAGAGCCTGGATGCCATATGAGAAAGGTACCAAAAAGTCAAAGCTAATGAGTGGCTGTGAGAAAAGTGAAATAAACTATTTAGAGGTCTATAAAAGGGAGAAACCTGGTTAGGTGATATGAAAGGGGGTTAACCGACAGGATTAGGGAAGACGTTAATCAAGTGCCCCAAAGCAATCTGGGCTATAAGAACCTGGCGATTTGTTTACTGCATTTTGCTTCAGAAAACAAAGAATGTCTGGGTCCAGTTCAGAAGTCAATGAGAGGTCAGCTGAGGCTCTCCAGTCATCGCAGGGAAAATACCCGTCACTATATTCAGGCTGGATAATGCAAAAGTGAAGAAAAAAAATTGGGGGGGGGGTGTTTTCCTTACCACTTTTCTATTTCAAATCATTAAAATGCTTTGGTCTCTAGAGGGGGAAAAATTACGCTGGTTAACATAATTACTAGCTCTGACATTTTCAGAAGTTATAGAGGTCTTTTATTAATTAAATGGAGGGCTTAATAAAATATTCCTAATAAAATTTATGGTTGTCTTAAAACTTTCTAAACAGTGCTATAAATTCTTAATAAAATTAACTGGGAAATGAGTTATTAGTCCACACTTTACCCTCTCCCCCTACTTCTACATAAAGAGCGTCTGCAGGATGAAAAGGGAAATAGAAGCATTTTAGTAAAATATAAATATTAGCCAAAGTCACACATTGCTTTAGGAGAGGCAAAGTTTCAACTAAGTTATTTCTTATGGCTTCCTCATCCGATATACCCCAAAAGCTATTCACAAAATTTCTAGAAAATTTCTCCCCCCTTTCTACTAGGTATTATATATGCCTGTATACATTAGCCCATTTGAAATACAGTACTTAATTTTCTGGTCTGAGTTGTGTGTCAAGTTTAATAAAAAGCATAGATACATCATGCAAAATTCCAATATAGAATTTTGAAGGTTCAGGTTGCAAATATTTTCTTCATCTGTTAGAAGATAATTAAAAATGAAATGCCTTGTACTTTTTCTCAGTTTAGTTTCTTTAAAGGTAACTTAAATAATAAACTTCTCAGTAACATTTCCCTCCAAACTCCTCATTTATAACAGTTGCTGTGTTATCTGAAGCAGCATTTTGGTGAGCAGATCTACAAATCTTTTTCATATCGCTACATTTCAAAACTTTGTGGAGCTTTCTTAAGTTTGGGGATGCTTCTCTGTTTCACAGATACAACGCAGGCTGGCTGACTGTTTAAGATGAACAGTACACTCAAACACACTCCAAACTAAACCAAATAGCTTTGGTGGATTGTTCATTTGAAGGCTTGATCTTTTGTGCCGTCTACTGGACAATGGAAAAACTACAGTCGCTATGATTTAAGAAACTTTTTTCTTGTCCAGTATTTGGGGGAGGGGGGGGTGATTTGGTGCTGGTAAGTAATAGGAGAGGACCACAGGACCCAACTTAGACTCACAGGACAGGTTTTGTGGCCTACTCGTGTGTTCAAATCCAAGTTTAGGACATTATACTAAGTATAGGCACACTTCAACCACTGGACTAAGGCACAAGGCTAAAACCTACATTTAATACAGTTGTGCATGTGTGGGGGTGCACAAAGTCAGCTTGGGAAGAAAAAGAAAAGATGGTGGGACAAGCCTGGCATCTCTGAAAAAAAATATGTGTATGTGTGTGTGTGTGTGTGTGCACATGCATGTGCATGCAGTTACTTGGCTCTGAGTGTGAATTTGCTTGACAGTCAAGTTAAATGTGTCTACTGCCTAGGTAATCCAGGATGTACAAATTAATTTTTGAAATTCAGAACATAATATTGTTCAGTAATCAAGAAAAGTACTTGTAGGAGGGACAGAATGAAATTGGTAATTAGAAAAATTTTAGTGCAGTTCCTCTTTTGGCATTATTGGACGAAGATATGAAACTTCAGTGTTTTCACTTGGAGACCACATGTGGGAGAAAGTGTGGCTGAAATTCAGTCAGATGCCTTTGTGTAACAGAGACTGTTTGATGTTCTCTTAAACATTTAAAAATATTGTATACATTTTTTGTTATGATTTAAAAAATATTTATGGAGCTCCAGCATTATGGAAGCTTTGTACCAAAAAAGAAAAAATTCATGAAGCTAACTTTGACCTCTGTTTGATATTGACATATTTCCTGAATAATCACAATTATTCTAGAGAACTGATAAAGCCCACACCAATAAAATATGGAGAAGTCAAGCTGATTTTGGCGGAAGAGACATAGACTTGGGTACCAGCCTCTTAAAACTGTTTATCTGCTTTCCTGAAGTTAAAATTCCTTATTGCATTAAAAAAGAAAAACACCTATTAATACATGACTAGTTATTAGGGTACTCTTTAATAAAAACCCAGTAGTGAAAAGGAGACAGCTTTAGGACATTTTATTGATGCATAGATATATTTCAATGATCTACTTCAAATATACATTTTGATGTGGCACTATGTCAGAATGGCTTTAAAATATTGTGTTAAATATAGATATGTCAGAGAACTTGGGTTGACACTGACTACTTAAAGCAGTGAGATTGCTTGCATTGCAGTGTAAAAGTACAGGATGGTTTCAGTTGGTCTGCAGAGATGGCGGTGATTGGGGATGGGGGATGCCGGTGGTGATGGCTGTGGTGGGTGTCTTTTCAACTTTAGCATAATCAACTGAATTGTGAAAGTTTATTTTATAAGATGCCATATGGTTCCAATGGTCCAGATTAAAACAACAACAAGGACCCTACTAACAATAGCGGGAAAACATAGACGAGTCTTACAGGAACCAATCATAAGTATTCACGCATTTGAGAAATTCTAAACTAGTAGTGGAAGTACTGAGTGCTGCGGAACGTCTCCAGTCACCAAACGCAAACGTTTACCTTTGAAGCCACAGGATGAGCCAGACTGGTCATGATTAGCACCCACGCTGGACTGTATAAAGGGGCATATTTTGTGAAAACCTTCAGGCAAAAATCGTACTGATTATTCAAAAATAAATATTTTAACATTTCATTGAGTTATCCAATGAATAAGAAAAATATCGAAGGCTTTCTGCAGCTCAGAAAGAATTCTAGTAGCGTGAAAAACAGAGAAGGAAAGAACTAGAAGAAACTGAAGGACGCCCGCCGAGTAGTTATTCACTTGTGAATATCTGAAAAGGTACCTTTCCGCGCCCTTACTTTGAAAATGAAAAATAAATATCATCTTTCCTTGTCTTTTTTTTTTAAAAAATAACGTCAGAACTCTGGTTACGCTTGCTAAAAATCATAATTTGTTTCCAGGCGATTTATGCGAGAAAGGGCCAATTTGAAAACTTACAACTAATGAAAGAAATCGACGTACAAGCCGCAAAGAAATCGGTTCACAGCCGAGCCCACAGCCCTGAGAGGCTCCCCTCTTCCGAGCTCATCTTGGATAACTTCATTTAGTGGCAGATCTGCGGCCACTTCCGGGCCTCTCTGCCGACTGGGGTCCTTCCTCCGCTGAGCGCTCTGCGGGGCTGTCCTGTCGCCTGTGCGTGGCGGGGTGCCAGGTCCTGCGGCGCCGAGCCACCCAGAGCCCCGGGCCTGCCTGCACCCCCGGGGGCGCACACTCCTCGGGGCGAGTGGAGGGTCCGGCCGGATACGCTGCCCGGGGTGGGGGCCCCCCCCAATCTGCTCACACCCGGCTGGGCGCGGGGGCCGCGGTTTGGGGGGGGTGAGGGTAGGTTTGGGGAAACGTGTTCCCTGGGGACCCCGAACCGTCGGGAAGGAGCCAAAGGTTTTCTCTCCTGCCAGTGTACCCCCTCCCACCATTCTAGACCGCGATCCCGTCTCCTTTGGGGTTCGCCCCAGCCTCTGCCGGAGGGAGGGAGGGAGGGGGGTCAGGCCTGCGCCGCAGGGGTGGCGACCCGGGAGCCGGAGCTCGAAGGACTCGCGGACCCCGACGCGGCGACTCGGGGTACCGGGCTGTGTCTGCCGGTTCTTGGGGCTGAGCACCCGAGGGCGCCTCTCTCCCCATCAGGATTCGGGGACACGGGCTCACCCCGCCGCCCCTTGCCAATTAGCCTAATTCTGGAAGCTTCTCGCCTCCGTTCCTGGACGGTTCTTCCCGGGGGCGCCGTGAGCCCAGGGGTGCCGCCCGGCTCCCGCTTCCGCCTCCGAGGCCGAGTGTGCTCTGCGAGTCTGTTTGGGACGCGGGAGCCTTCGGGGACCCAGGCCCCCCAGTGCCCCCTGCGCCCGCGGCGGCCCCTTGGAGGGGCTGGAACAAGCGCGCGTCTGTGGCCGAGGTTATTATTTCAGGTGCGCTAACGGGAGTAAGTAGCGGCCGCGGGAGAACTGTGTGGGGATGGATGCGGTTCCTTCTCCCGGTTTCTTCCGCCGCCGGGTGGAAGGGGAGGCACCTCTCCCGGCCGCTCGGCGCGCGCGGCGCTCACACCACCCAGGGAGGCGGCGGACCCCGCGCCCTGGGCCTGGAGGGCGGGGAGCAGGGGGGAGGGAGGGGGAAGGAAAGGGGAGAGGCGCAGAGCGACGGCGACAGAAACGCGAGGAGGGAGAGAGCGAGCGGCAGTAACAGAAAGACAGAGTCAAGGAAAGCGACAGAGATGGAATCAGATCCAGTCCTGTCCGTCCCCAGGGCACAGTGAAGCAGCCATTCCACAATGGCCTCGCCAGGGAAGGAGAAACGCGCTCTTTATTCCCGGGTGTTTTCTGCTTCCGAGGGAGCCTTATCATAGACTTTTGCATAATTGCATATTGACTTTCCTAGATAGTTCCGCAGCTATTTATGCTTCCACTTGTTCAATCGCAAACAATTCCTTTGGGGAAAAGTAAAAGAAAATGTGTGTGTGGGTGTGTGTGGGGGTGGGGGAGGTGAGAACTAAGGCCAGAGGCAAACAGTACGACCCTCTTTCAAAATGTCCCCTAGGCCATCGCAGAAATGACCATCCTATCTTGGGAAGTGCGAGTCACCATCCCAAATAGGGTGAAATGATCGGTCTGCATTGGGCCCATTTTTCACAACCCCTTCCCCACAATAAAGAACCAGAGAATGTTTGGGCGAAGTCAAGGCATTTAGTTCCATTTGCCCATTTCACAGATGAGCAAGCTGAGATCGAGAGAGGTTAAGTGACCTATCCAATTTCTTCTCTCTCTTTTCTGGGTGTCTCAAAATTCTCTTTTTATATATATTCCCCAACACTTAAAAAAAAAAAAAAGTCACAGCTACAGAAGAAGCCTTTCCGACTCTTATTTCCTAAGATCACTGGAGGTCAGTGCCTCTGTATCTTCTGTCAAAAGCAGCTGCTGTGTAAAGTTGATGGTTGTGTGTGAGTGAGTTTAGGGGCTGGAGGGTGACTCTTCCCTCCTCCCCTGCCCCAACCCTGAGTCCATCACCAGCCCCTTTCTGAGAGAAGCAGGCTGGGAACTTGTTGCTCTGTGAAGACCCTTCCACAGAGCATGGAGAAGGAAGCAAAGGAGAGCTTGTATTTGGTGGTGCTGCTGCTGGGGTCTCATAGGCTCAGCTTTTCTCCATTCAACCCTCAACCCTCAAACAAACAAACAAACAACTCAGGCCTTTTGCTTCGACTTCCTGTGACTGAGTGACCCTAAGCAGAAAATTGGTCCAGGTCACCCAGGGCAGGAGCCGGGACGTTCAAGGCCTTATTTACCCCAGGATTAAAAACAACATCCCCTCTAACTCTGTCTCTCCTCAGCAGCTTGCCTTTTAAGGATGTGAGAAGGAGCTTCTTAGAGTATAAACAGACATCGTAACTCATGGAGATGTTTAGGTTTCAAGTTTACAAAAACAGCACTTTAGCTCTGCTTTCCTGAACCCCACTACAACTAAGACCCAGGCTACCAAACCCTTTGCAAAGGCATCCTGTATCATTTATGGGCAAAATATATTTTTGAGTGGTCACTTCTAATTCTGAAATATTTTTATTTTTAGCTTCAAATTTGACTCCTAAAACAAATCAGTTATTTATCACCTGCTTTTCCCCATTCCCTGATTATTTTTTAGCCTTTCATTTAAAATTTTTTGTTACCTTGAAATTTGCCTTGATTTGGGTGTTCGGTACAGAAAACCTGCTTGTAGGCTTATTATCTGCAGCCATCTGCATTTATTTTGTCAAAACTCTGTGAAGTTTACTGTTTTGTTGTTGTTGTTGTTGTTTTAACTCATTGACTATTAACAAAAAATAACCTAACACCCTTTCAGGTTTAAACCTTAGTTCTGTCCTAGCCTAGCTTTCATGAAAAGCCCATTGCACTGGGCTTGTTGATTCACATATCTTTTAGTTAAAAATCTTTTGAGGATTTGAGCCCAGACTTTTGTGATATACTACACTATAAGGTATTTTATTCTCAACTAGTTAGTGATTGTAGGCTGGAACAGAGAACAATTTTGGAAATCGGTTCTATTAGAAAAAGCTCTTTGTACTTCCAGATATTTCCAGCCAGGATTCTGGGCAGTGGCTGTGAGGTTGAGCAGCAGAGCTGAGACTTAGTACACTTGGGTGCAAATTATAACTCAGTCACTAACGGGCTGCTTACATTTGAAGAAGTTAATCACCTGCAAAATGAATTGGTTATGTTATTTTGTTCTCTAAGTCTACTTTTGATTCTTGTATTTAGTGATGATTCTGTATATAAAATTAGACACAGAGAAAATGTGTAGCTTCATAATGACAAAAAAGTTTAGTGTTAAGACATTGCAATATTACCTATTTCACAGTAAATTTTTAAAAGGTTGATATTTTGGAGTTGGATTGCAGAAGGTTATCCTAAAGCAATGTTTCCCTGCCTTGACTTCAGCCATTTACATACAACCATAGGGGTTTTGCCCTGTTTAATGCCCTCTGAATTACTATTTACTTGTTCTTTTAAAAAAATAGTTTCAGCTAAAATAAAACACATAACTGTATTTTAAAATGAAACTTTATACCATAGGATTTCTTTTGCATCTTTCTTAATGCAGCATACAATAAATACAATAATACATTTAAAACAATTTGCTTGGATACATGCTCCTAAATCATCTTTACCCCACTTTGGGAAGCAGTGACCAAAGGTCATTTTAAATCTGTTCAATATGCCATGTTCAGCATGACCAAGTACTGTTCAACAAATATCACACGCTGAACACAAAGAAGAGGCATTTGGCAGAGAAAGAAGTGAACACTAATGACTTGGAAAAAAATAAACACTCATTTTAGGAAGAAATCATTAGTGTTTTATAATTCAGCTTCGGTATTTCAAGTGAGATTGTATCTTGTAAACCTGTAACTGCAAACTTGCTGATATTGGTGAACTATATGACGCTTCCATTTTACATGACTGCATTTTGAAATATAATCACTACAATTTTAGATATTTGTAAGGCCCAAATTTTAGATAATAATATGCAATTTTTGAAAACTATACTAGATTCTGTAAAAATGACAATAATTTCTCACAAAAACCTTCAAAATACTGAAATCCGAAACTCCTGTGCTTTATATTCCAGGGAAGGAAACCATAAATGCTTCTACTTTGGACTTTCTTTTTTTCAATTTATTCACTCTCTACTCCCCCCTCTTTTGAGATTCTTCCTACAGGGAAATGAAGTGTCAGAAGAATTCCTTAATACCTTCAGGCACTGTAACCTCCAGATATTACTCTCAAAGTTTGAAAATGGCAACTTAGGTCTTTGTTGAAAGGTACACCCGAAAGAACTAAAGTAAACAGAAAGATGTCTAAAGCATAGGATTAATTTTTGTTACCGTTTGATTTTATCTGAATATTCTTTAGCGTGGTTTAGAGGTTAAAACACTTAATTCTTTCTCCACTGGCCAGACAACTTCTGGAGACACTTTCTCTAGTTCCCTGATTTCACATTTTCTGTGTAGCATTGCACACTGAATTTGTAGAGTGAGAGATAATTTATACCTAGATTTCATTTCTTTATGCCTAATAGTAGTTACATATTTCAGCAAACCAAATGCCATTCACTGGAAGCCTTTATTCTGCTTTGTTTCTTCCTAAATACGGAATTAAGTTGAAATAAAAATTTATTGAAACAACATAAACACCTGACCATCTTCAAAACCAAGGAAAATCAAAACCAAAAAGCACTGCTTAGCACAACCAGAATACTTAAGAACTTAAAAGCCACAAAGTTGGAAGTGGACAGTTATGGCTCTTTAATAACTGTCATTTTACCGTGATTCTAAATCAGTATCCCAGGACGGTGAGGAGTGTGGTTGAGCTTCAAATGCTCTGGAAACCACTGCTTTGAAGGTCAAACAGCCATGTTTAAGTTCCCAGCTATACTGCGCTACCAGCGATCTTTGGTGACATGGGACCAACCACGCCCCTGACCCGGTAAGAACAAAATGCTCACAGCCAGTTAGTTCTCTGACTTGTGATTCTGTACCTGGCAGTCACCATTTTTTGCCTTTTCTTTGAGCATTTAACTTACTTTAGTTTTATATTTTTGCATTTCTCTGGTAGTTGGCCAGCACCCCTTTTTATACTAATTTAGACTGAGAAGTATTACATATTTTCGGATACTCTTACCCGTTCCATGCTTAGGGCTTATTTGTTTGAGATGCAACCAATGAGCCTTCCTCAGTGCTTGAAGCTTTTTACCCCAAGAGGGAATAGTTTGAATTTGCTTCAAAATTCTCTTCTTTTTATTTGCTTTTTCCTTTCCTATGAGTCTGTAATTTAGTTCTGCTGACACAGTTGGTTAACCCCATACCGGGGAGCTGATTAAAAAACACTTTCTAAAAATGTCTATTCCTATTGCTGGTATTCATCAGCATTTTTTTTTTTTTTTTTGCCTATCGCTTTCTTTGGGTTTGTTTATCAAAATCTTTCCACCCCAATAATTTGAAATGGGCACAGTTAAAAAGCTACAAACCCTGTTCTTTTTAAGATGGGGTAGTTCTCACTGCATAATCTCTAATGTACTTACTACTTGAGAATGATTCCGGAGAACAGTAAGTGGTCTTAGAGAGTCTATCACACCTTGTATGTGCCAGAACAAACGTGAGCAATAATCAGGTTTGTTCTCATCCCTGTGTTTAGGGGACCATTCAATTGCACGACAGATTCCCCTCTGGAGGAATACTTTCTTGAAAAATCTGAATAATTGTTGTAGGTAAGCTGAGAAGCTGGCTCAGGCTTATTTTATACACTCAGTTAACTGAGTTACTTTATTTTTGTTTGTTTGTTTGTTTTTTAACTGAGTTACTTTAGACACTCAGTTAACCCAGATACCAAGGCCACCCTCACTATCCTACCCCTGTTCTCTTGGAGACTTTTAATAAGACATGAGGTCCAAAAACAGTTTCATAGTTTACCTGCTTTTCTCATTTTCGCTGACATATTTGGGAATAGTGATAAAAACACAGGTCTGTTGCCAATTTCATAAATCGGTCTTTTCTCTCTGCTGTCAGGTTGCCCGTCTCACTAATGTCACCATATGTCACTGCTTGTCCCAGACAATCTGAGATTGACTGAAAAGTGTTTGAATAACTTTTGGGTCCTATTGCCTGTAATTGGTAAGACTTTGCTGACTTTTAGGTTTTACACTGTTCTGTTTAGAACAGTGTTATTTGTGTGACGTTAATTGTCTGTCCTAATCAAGTCTTTGATGTTCGGGGATAAAATTGAGAATTTAATTTTTGTCCCTAGTTTAAGAAAATATTTCACAATTTGCAAAGCATGCACCACCCCCATGCCTAAAATCTTCCTTTACTCCCCAAAACCCTGTGAGGACATGTTATTATCATCTCCATTTCACAAAGTCACACAATTGTTTAGGATCAAAGTCTGTGTACTGAGTTGTGGCATCAGTGGAAGAACATCTCTGTAACTGCATCCTTTCATTATGCTAAATATTTGGGAGGGAGGGCATGAGAAAAAAATGAGAAAACATTTCCTTTTGGTTGAATTTTTTAGTTATTTTCTCTTTCTCTCCTATCATCTGCTATAAAATTAGAAATATTTGAACTTCTGGAACCTATCTCCAGAAAGTTTTACTATTTCTAGCGTCCAGACATTTTGAACTGATTAACCATGCTCAGTGTGAAATGTTTGCTCCTCTGATTTCAAAGTTATTTTTTGTTGCATAAACAATATCTACTTTTGAAAGATCATGCTTGAAATTAGCTATAGAACACAAGATTATTATGTAGATTTATTATAATCTTTCATTCTACAAATATAATATTTGTTTTGTTCTTACAGTTAGTATACCTTTTTTTGCATTTAAAAAAACTATAACATAGGCATAAATCAATGTATGAGATATTATGGCATGGTTTTCAAGGAGATAGCAATTCAAATTTTCCATTTAAAGAGAGAGAACAAAACTTCTTTCAGGAAATATTAGTTAATCGGCAGGAGTCTTTTTCAGAGCACGGTTACCATGGGATTGAGAAGTATTTGCTAATTATAACAGTGCACTAATTATCTGCTTTTACATCTCATCTTTCTGTCTTTCTGTCTAAATTCACTTCTAATTATATGGTACCCTTTTCTTATATGACATATCTAAAAGTATTGCTTTTATCAGATATGAATTCTTTTACTTGGAAATATTAAAGACATAGTTTCACTTCCAAAATATTTTTTCCTACAATATAGTGAAATCTTTTGGTTATGGGTTGAATAGTCTGTCATGTCGGAGGGAGGGAGGGACCAAGGTTTAAATATTAGACATTTTGTATCTTCCAAAAGAGAATAGCAAGGCTGATCAGCCTTGTCATGGTTTCTAGTTTTCAAATGCGATTAAGCAGATGTCACATTACCCACTCGTCATCACTATCATTGTCATCATATTTTTATTACTCTTCAGAATTTCAAATGTTGTAATTGATGGACAGAAATTTAAAACACAGTGTAATAAAGGAAATATCACTGGGTCATCAGAACCTATTTCCATGGGATTCATTGGTCATCTGGATTGCAGAGGTAGGCTCAAAACAAAAGCAACGATAAGAACAACAAATGTGACTTCAGTTCCTGTATTCTGATTCCCCCTGGGCTTATTGAGCACATGGAAACAGGAATTCACTTTCTGTGTAAATAGAGTCTCACTCATCTCCCCAAAGCGGGAATTTCACTGGGGTCGGTTGTGGGGGGCACTTATAAATTGAGGGTCTCCATCTTTAGGGGATCTACAGGCCTTCCTCCCAAACACAGGCTCCTGTGACAGCTGTTAGCCCAACTCATTTGTGGGTATACACTTTCTCTAACTCCACTCCTGATCATACTTTATTGATTATGAACTTTAATGCACACATATTCATTTCAGTGTTTATTTGTTTTAAAAGAAAGCTTAAAGAATAATTTATAAGCTTTTAAAGAAACATCTGATAGAGTACTTGAAGCTTCTGCAAATACAAACAAAATCTGCTCTGCAGTATTTAAGCACATATAGATATGTGGATCAAGCAGTTTTAGATCTCAGGCTCCAGGAGGGGGTCAAAGGAGGTGGATGGCTGGATGGAGCACGAGGAGGAACATTTATTGAGGGCTTCTTCTATGTTAGGCACTGGGTTATATGCTTTTGTACACATTCTTTCATTTTGGTAACATTCAAGGCTATTGACGGTTGTTATAACAGTCAAATCAGAACTTGAGTTCTGATTTGATATATCTTTTACATTGAATTACACTGAGCTAAAAAGTTGGATTTTCTGCTATCAGTTTCACTTTTATGCCTGGCCACAAAATCATTTACATCCATTCAACCTCAGATGCTCAATTGCCCAGCAAACTAAGGATGTAGTAAGGGCCTTGGGAGCTACGTGGGGGCATTCCCTGCAACTAGAGACATTTCTGCAATGGAAGAGCCTCTTCATTATTTGAACAGAGACCTCTATCCATCCTTCCCACCCCCGAGCCTGAGGCTTCTCATCTGGAAATCAGGATGACTTGGTTCTATTTTTGCTATTCCTCCCAGCCCCAGTGATTTGTGAATTTTGTATTTGATTCTGCTGATGCCAAATGTTTACAGCTGAAAGGGGGAAGGCAAACTAATTATAAACAGAACTTTCCCAGTTAAAATCTCAGGGGCTCAAGAGAAATGATTTAAGTATTTTCTGACTCTGACAATCGGAAATGCATTCCTGCTTGGCAGTTATAAGATACACTGAAACACCACCCCCCCCCCTTTTTTTGGGCTGGGGGCTTTTACCATTTAAGTTGTAATATGTTATGGAAGTGAAAAGCTTCCAAAAGGGTGGAACAATAGTCCTAATATTAAGCCACTGCAGATTGGGGGTTATTTCTTGACTGTTTGCTGTGTGCTTTGGAAAAGGAAACCATCCCTCTCTGGGCTCAGTAAAGTAATGTTAATTCCATCTCCTTCAAAATGGAGTTCTGATGTTTAATCAATGTTCATAACTCTCTTCAAGCTCTTTACATGATAATTGTGACATAAAGTACAAAGTATTATCCTTGGAATGGGGTAATTTTATCCAGTTAAATTTCCTCTGAGCTATCACCTGGGTCGGAAACATTGTTATTACCTTGCAAATTACTTTGTACTTAGGCTTTCTCATGTTCCCTAATCGTGAGCAAAAGTCCCATCCGAAGGCTTAGAATGCTTAATATTTGCAACATTGACTTTGATGGAACATTACAGTGGAGAACAATCTGGTCAGTGCTGTACTAAGGGTGGGTCAGAAGGACCTAAATCTCCTGGAGGATGCAATTTATGCAATGCCATTAGCCATTCTTGGAACAGCTGTATAATTAATAACTGGACACAGCATGTCATTCATTTGAATGGGATCATAGGAGACTTTGAGTTTGAAGCTAGGAGTCAAGCTGGTCTATGAGAATTGCCCGAGTTTCTAGAGACTGGGGTCTATGATCATTTGGTGGTGTTTGCTGTTTTAAATGCAGCCAGCCCTTCAAAAACAATTGCCAAACATGGAATTTATACTCAGTATTTCCTAGCAGACACTAGAAGTTACCTGCCATGTTTTAAATGGACCAGTCTAGACACTGCTCTTCATTCATTAATTAATGCATTTATCCAATAAATTATTTATTGATTACCTCTGTGCCAGGATCTGGATTAAGGAAGACGAAGAAGTAGGAGGGTGGGGATCCTGAGGAAGTGTGTGACCATTCTAGTTACCTTCACGACCAGTTCACATATCGTTTTAGCTGCTGGTTTTATTTTGGAAGCTGTTCTAGAGAGTTGTACTGTCACATAGAATGAAAATGACTCCTCTCCACCCCCGCCTCAATCCACAGCTGGGGTCAATTCATCAGGCATTCCGTGAACTTTTATTACATTCAAGAATAAAAGAGGCATTTATGATAATTAACATTAAAAAATGAGAAAAAACGGCTCTTGTTTTGGCCACAAATTTTTGAAGTTTGTATGGCAAGTGAAATGAGAGCATTCCATCATTTTTAGTGTACGCAGCTGCTTAGGTATTTGAGAAATAATTATCTCCTTTTCTTCTTTTCCCCAACCCCTCTGATTATGTCAAAACTGCAGTTACTATTAAAGATTGCATAAACACACCAGGAAGTTAAAGATTAAATTATCAAAATGGTACTGAAGAAGAAATACTAAAGAAAAAGGAAAAAACATCCAAAATCCCACCATCCAAACTTAGCTAAAAGCAATTTCTTTCTTCAGATGTATGTTTTTATATGATTACGCACTTCTGCTTTCCATTGTATTATCTCTTTTTTAAATTATTACATAAACTTTATATCTATTTGTAATGTCTACCTAATATTACAAAGCCTAGGTGTACCGTCCTACAGTTAAATGCCACCTACTTTTGTACATTTATTTTGTCTCAAAATTTTTTTTTTCACTATTGTAAATTAAGCTACAGGGTGTGTGTGTGTGGGCCTGTAGACTTCCCTACATTTTTTTTAGATAGATATCTAGAAGTTAGAATTCTAGGTCTTTAAAATATATTAAAATTTTTATGGCTTTAAAGATTATTTTCTTTTGCTGAATTATCTGTCAACATCGGATACAATGATTTAAATATTCCCCTTACCAAAATTTCTAGGTAAAAATGAACCCTTATTTTTAAAATTGCATTTTTTTTATTACATGCAAATTTGTATTGTTTAATAGTTCTTGTCCTTCCTTTTTGAACTGTCTATTCACTTTCTCTGTGAATTTCTCTGTTTGGGATATTGTAGCTTTGAAAATTTAGAATCCTCTTTCTTGTATGAAGGAATGTATGAAGTCAACATGTATGATGTTTCTGAATAATTATTAATAAAATTTAAAATGCTCATAAAAATAAAAAGACAAAACTAAAGTAGATTTGCCATAATTACGTATGTGTTTGAAAGTACCTAAGGGGAAAAAAATCAGTAGAAATTCATAAATGTATTACTGTAATTGTGGTTATAAGATGGTGAATAATGTTTACTTTCTTTTTTTACTTTTCTAATTTTCAAGGTTTCTATAGTGAATGTGCACTATTTTCTTTTAAATCAGAAAAAGCAGTTATTTATAGATATGCCTTTCTTTTCTCTCAACAAATTTTTTTTTTAACTTGGACATTTTTTTTTTTTTGGCCAGACCATGCGGCTTGTGGGATTTTAGTTCCCTGACCAGGGATCAAACCCTGGCCCTTGGCAGTGAGAACACAGAGTCCTAACCACTGGACCGCCAGGGAATTCCCTAATTGGGACATTTTTAAGACCTGAGTTTCATTGAAACTGATGGGAATATGCGAGTTTGGAAGCTATATGCAAGTGAAAAGGTAGTTTATGGAAGATTCTTTCCCTTGTGAAACCCAAAATTTCTGAAAAGATGATTGGGAAGAGGAAGCCAGATTGATTCCTCTGAGTGGGTAAGAGATATTCAAAGTGCGTTTTCCTGTGGCCAAACCGTGTGGAATAAATGATTCTTAGCTGCTGTTGGTGTCACTTTCCAGGCTGTTCTGAGACTTTGCATAGTAAGGTTTTTGTGTCATCTTCTGCCTGAATTTTCTCAGTGACAAATTATCATGGGTGAAACGGGTACACAAATTATAACTGGATGTCCACTTTTTAAAAGTTTGCCCTTAATTTAAAATATCTTTTTTGTACAAGTGTCAAATTTCCATATTTGGTCAATTTCAATAAATAAAATCTATTGTTTGCAAAAGAATAACAAGTAGACAAGCTTTCGAATCTCTCTCTTGGTTAGTTAGGGTAACAGTGGAAGCCTGTTCATCCTGACCCCTCCACTCTCAGCAGGTACCAAGCCTCACCTGATGGTGCTGTACTATGACTGCAGGTAAATGGCGGAGAGAAGTTAAAACTGCCTCTTGGCTGCTGAACTAGAAAAAGTCTCAGTAAAGACCAATCTTGCAGTAAAGACCAATGTTGCAGGGGCATATATTTCAGAAATTCCTCCAAATCTCTAGCGTGGACAAGAAATGGTGCAAAGACTTTCACAGAAATAAAAATTCATTATTTCTCAATAGTGTAAGCATTTGTTCCTCTACATTTTAGTCACTAGTTCTCCACGAGAGTATATTTTTAAAATTAGGGTTTTGTCTTTATCTTTGAGATGACATTCTTGGATTGGGCAAAGGGAAAGGGCACTTTCTGTTCTTTGGGTTTACAAATCCTACAAACCTGAGTAAAGCAGGGCATGTTGAGGTTTAGGGGAATGATGATTAACACTCTTGCTCATTCCCAAACCCCTGGGTTAGGGACCAATTGAAAGATTCACATAGGAGCATGATGGAGAAACATCAACTTTGGGGGAAAAAAAAAGCTGATTAGAAAACAAGGCTTAGATCTAGGCTGCTAACACCCATCTTGTCTATTTAATTAAACAAACTTACCCAACAAAGTCTTCCCAAACCACAGCTGCATAGGTATGTGAGTCCTGAGCATAGGCTGCCTGAAATTGAAAGAAAACTCAGCACTCAGCAGAAGCTGAGCCTCCAAGCTTGGTTCTTTTTTCCCCTCCAGATTCACTGATTAGGAAAACCAATCTTCTTTCAGAGAAATGTGAAAGGGGGAAGCAAGGAAGTCTTTGGAAGACTTTCTTCCATACTTTGACTTAATGAGCATGGAAGTTCCCCCTTCTACGGAAATGAATAGGAATAAGCATTCCCTCCTCACAAATAAATTCAGTGAAATAATGATTGAAAAGTAAATATTATGTGGATTTGAGACATGAGTGGTAGCCCTCTTTGGACATGTGTAAACTGTCATCCTTAGGACGTCCGGGAGAAGTTGGCAGGGTATTTCCAAGATGATAATACTTTTCTTCTCCCAGAACTTGAAAACAAACAACAGCAAAGAAATCTCTGCAACATTCCTTAAATAAGCTTGATAAAGTGTGTGAAGACAGAGGTACTGGGAATCTTGAGATACAGATCTTATCTCACTCTTCTGGATCCAGTACTTTAAGGAACACATGAAAGGGCACTTTTCTGAATAACTCACTTTTGCATCCTTCATTTGCAGGGAAGGAGTCTGGGACAGTGTGTGGTCCACCAAGGGGGAGAAAACCCAAAGAGGCCCTTCTAGAGTGTAATCAAAATTGGAAGAACCACCAGGATTGGCAATTGTGCTTTTCTGTTTGGCAGGAAGATGGGAAATTAGCTCAAAGTAGGATTATTCAGAGGTAGTAAAAGTGAAAAGAAATATGATTAAGACCTCTCAGGGTATTATTAGCCCAGAGAAGAACAGAGTCAAAGCCTTTTCAGGTTTCTTAGGATCTCCTGTGGACATCTACTGTGGAGTAATATTGCCAGCGCCAACGCCCTAAGGTTTTGCCAATTTAAACATCCTTCCTCTAAACATCCTTCATGCTCCAGCCTCCAGGGATGGGAAGGGGATGGGAGCTGCTCTTTTGGTGGGGACGGTTGAGGCTGGGAAAGAAATTTTAGTGTTGTTTCTTTCCGAGGAAGTAGATGTCTCCTATTCCTTGAATTGGGGGAAAACAAATCTTAAATTCATGACCACGCCCCAAAGGAAGAGGATAAACTTCTAACTAGGAAAGTGAATCCAAGTGAGGAGATTTAAAAGATTATTACAGAAGAAGAAAACAGAACTAATCCACTCATCATAGTTGATTCAGCCTCTGGTCTGTCTCCCTTTGATGATAGAAATTCAGAGTCTAGAACAGAAACCCTTAGCATACAGACTTCAAACCAAAGAGAATCTGCAAAAAGGACCCAGATGAGGAGGCGTGGGCAGTCACTGAGAATCCATGTATGCCATATTCTGACCAAAAGAAAGTCTATGTAGAGCCATACTCCTCAAATGACAGTAATCTGGGGAAAAAAATGTTGGCATCGATTAAAAATACTGTAAGAAAGAAAGGAAGAAGGAAAGAAACATGATAGGTTAATGATATAAAAATCAAGTCCGGAGAAAGATACACCCCAAGAAATAGAAAACTATTTTTGTTTGCAAGTGCTATGAACTGTCAAAGAAAGTAAAGGGAATATTAAATCTTTGAAACAAACCATCAAAGTGTATAAATAGTATTATGAGTTAGAAAAGAAAATTGAAGAGTAAATAAAATAAATGGGAGACCAATATATATAAAAAAAAAACCTTGAAATTCTACTGGAAAGAAATAAAAAAAAAAGAAGACAAATAAATGGGAAGGCATTATCTGTTTCATGGATAGGAAGACTCAAGATGTTTATTGTCACTAAATTATGTAAGTAAGTGTGAATACCCAAGATGAGTTATAAAAGGAAATTTAAATGGGCAACTAATTTACAAAAATATAATACATTCAAGTAATAACTGGGATGTGATAAATGTGGCATACCTAATCACTGGGGACTATATAATCCAGTTAATAAACGGCACACTGCCTAACCATGTTTTAAAAAAAGAGAGAGAAAGAAAAGTGGGATTTCTACATTACTTTCTCTCCTGAAATAAATTCCACATTTGTTTAAATATACTAGCAAAACAAAACAAAAATCCCCAAACTGTAATTATAGTGTATAAAGTATACAGCTTGTACAATCTAGAAGCTAGAAAGGAAAAGATTGCTCTTGCTACCATCCCTTTATTTGAAATTATGTGCTTTTTTATTAGTTGATCAATGTTTGCTTCTCCACTGGATTATCAAGGTCCATGCAGGTTCAACATCTGTTTTGGTCACCATTGTATCCTTAGCACATAGTAAATATGCAATAAATATTTGTTAAATAAATGGATCAGTGACATCTGGATAAAAGTCAAATATCCTGCACTCTACAAAGCAATATAACCAAGATGAAAAGACAACAAATCAGGGAGTGATGTTTTACAACACAGAAAAAAAGCTGACTTTATTAATATGCAATTTATCTTGCAACTTAGAGAGATTACCTATAATCTAATAGAAAAGTGGACAGAGGGAGGAATAAGTGGTTTAAGAGAAAAGTCTCACGTAATAAATAATCATAAGAGAAATGTTCAATTTCACCCACAATTAAAGAAACACAAATTAAAACGACCAGTTGTCTCACATATTATTAGCTGGACAAGGATGAAAAAAATTACTACCACCCAGTTGTTGGTGAGAGGCAGAGGAAACAGGAATTTTCATATATTCTCAATAAGAGTAAGAACTGGGAGAACATTTTAAGGCCAATCTAGCAATACCTATCAAAGTTTAAATGTTCAAATTCTTGAACTTAGCATTTCCAGGAGATTAACTGCAGATGTATTTGCACAAGTGAGCAAAGATACACATGAAGGAATTTCATTTTAGCCTTCTTTGTAATAAAGAAAAACTGTAAAAATAGAAAAGTATATTAAGAGATGATTCCTTAAATAAATTACAGTATATCCATAAAGTAGAATGTTATCAACCATAGAATGAATTAACCAAATCTAGATGTGGTGAAAGGAAAGAGGAGCATTACATATTCTCGAGTGAAAAAAGGAAGTTGCACCAGTATCATATGATATCATTTAAGCAAAACTGTATGAGTGTTTATAGAAAATGTCTAGAAAGCTACTTTCATATAGTTCTGTACTTTTTGATTTCTCCTTTAAAAAATAAAATTATTTCTTTTATAAGAAAATATTTTAAATGGATTAACATCCATACATATAAAATATTATGTCTCTAAAATTATAAATGCTACTAATCTTTTTCTTATTTAATTTTCGGTAAGGATGGGTAACATGTACTCTAATTTTACTTTCTAATTGTAGTTTTGGACGATAACTTGCCCCGTTATTTCTCAGTTGGTGTCTTCTGGTTTATATTGCATGTTCCTTGTTTATGTAGAACATATAGAACTACTTTGTTCACAACATTTTTTCACTTTAAGAATCGTATTCCAAAAAATATCAGTCTCTTTTTTATACAGAAAAAATGGGGAACTAATCACTCCCTAAACTAATAACAAATATGATTAAAAGAGCTGAATATCTTCATTCCGATTTTAAGATTTTTTTTTTTAACTTCCACATAAATAATAAAGTTCATGGATTCATTTAACAAACATTTAAAGTCTATGTGATGTAGTTTTGGGGTTGAAGTTTTCAACACACAATGTCAGTAAAACCAAATGTAAATTTCCTAAATTTTCAAAAAAGGAATTAAAATCACTTTAAAAGGGAAAAAAGATATTATATTTAAGCCCATCTTAAAATCAAATTTTGGGTTTCTTTTTTTTTTTTACTCATTCAGTATTTATTTCTTTAGAGTAAAAGTTTTATTCAAATAGAAAGATTTTGGAGGAATATAAATATCTGTGGGCTGGAACAATTCTGTAGCGATGGAACAGCAGTCTACCAAATTCCTCCTATTGATTTGAGGTTTTCCTGGAAGTGAGTGATTTGGTTTGCTCTCCACAGCCGCCCTTAAGCAAAGCACTACTTTGCATATCTGTGAGCTGTAATTCAACCTGGGTTCCCTCTGACCCGGGGTAGCCAGGAGCTACTGGAATCTTTTGTTCAGAGCACAGGATTTAGAAGAATAGCAAAAGGAAGCACAGGAAGAGAGGAAGAAGACTCCTTCCCACTACGAGGAGCAAAAAACATCTTGAAAATTTCAAATTCTGGTATGCAAACCAGCTAGGAAAGAAACAGAGAAACATGAAGTCATAGAATTTGAAAGCTAGAATAGCCTCTTAGAGGCTGTCGAGTGCAGGTGAACACTCTTACTTATGGTTAAGGAAACTGAGCCCTCCAAAACTTGACTTGCCCAAAGGCCCACTTATTTGGATAGTAGCTAAAGCAGAAGTACTGATTTCTTTTTTTTTTTTTAAGTTGGCTCTCCTCTTTGGGATAAACAAGAAACAATGCGCTGAAAAAAGTGGAGTCCTTTGCTAAACAATTAAGGAGGATGGAGAAACAGAATTCAGAAGCAACTCAAGTGTCTTGTCTCTTTTTATTTAAATTATGACGCTCGGAAGGCCATTGCACCAGTAAGATAGGAATAGAATATATAGCAAAACAAAAGCCTAGGAGAAGGGTAAGGGTGATTGGGAAGGTCGGTTCTCCTTTCTTCTTTTCTATCAGTCTCTTTATTTTGTGTCTACTATTTTGCAATTATCAACCTTCCCACTGCCTCACTCCAACAGTGGGAAGGGGGGGGTGCTTCTGAGGGGAGCAGACCTAAAATTGTGTAAGCAGGCAGTTTCCAATTGAATTTATGGCTTCCCGATCTATTAAAAGCACAATCTAGGGATGTCTTAATTTACATATATTGCATAAAATGCCTTACTGGGGCATAGATTGAAGCTCTGAAGTCATACACTCTGAGTTGTTCTTCACTCATCAACCCTTTGACTTTGCTCAAGCTACTGAAACTCTGTGCCTCAGTTTCCTCATCTGTCAAATGGAGAGGCTCGTGGTTGGAGCCACCACATAGGCTTGTAAGTACACAATAATGCAGTAAACACTAACTCTATAAATAACTTGATAAATGTTAACTGTCATTACTTATCACTCAGTTTACTTCAATTCCAGGAGCCCACAACAAACAAAAATAATTGATTCATGTAATCTCTTGTAATTGTGTTAAGAGAACACAATGAGTGGGTGAAATGACGTCTAAAAGGTGTTAGTGGGTTCCCTGTAGCAGAAGCAGTGAGACCATTTGCTCAGCCTTCTTTCTCTGAATTCTGCTTCATTTATTATCATTCAAAACTGACTGGTGAGTAAGGAGGTGGACTGACTTACACAGCCATATAGCTCTGATCTTGGACTTCCTTGTTCCTCTCCATTTGCCTTCATTTGACAAATGTCCATATTAAAGAATGCCCACCCTGTGTACATCACACCTATAAGGTCAAAATTTAGATAATATATGTGAACATGCGTTACCAAGTATATGACAATTTCTAAAAATGGAGGTAAGATGACTATTATCCTATGATATATTTCACTGATTTTTGGCCTTGAGTACCCAGCTGGAAGAAAAGACCTTGAAAACAGGATCATATGATAGAAGAGCCTTTCCCGAGGTTACGTTATAATATGGTCAGCTGTTTGCAGAAGAAGAAAGGTGAGAGAAAGGTGGCTTCCTCAAATGTCTGATTCATCTACATACACCTATGCTTCCTTGAAAGTCACACTTTAAAAAAGACAGCTTTATTAAGATAGAATGAACATACAATAAACAGCATGTATTTCAAGTGTACAATTTGATAATTTTTGAAATATGCATAAATCCATGAAACCATTGTCACGGTCAAGAGAATGGATACCTCCATCACCCTCAGAAGTTTTCTCATACCTCTTTGTAATCCCTCCCTGATCCCAGGGAACAAATGATTACTTTCTGTTGCCATATATTAGTTTGCAATTTCTAAAACTTTATATAAATGGAATCATACATTATATACTCCTTCTCTGTCTGGCTTATTGGTATAATTATTTTGAGTCTCATCCACAATGTTGTGTGTATCTTTATTCCTCTTTATGTATGAGTAGTATTTCTATACAACATTGTGTTTATCCTTTCACCTGTTAATGGACATTGGGTTATTTCCAGTTTGGGGTTATTATAAATAAAGCTGCTATAAGCATTTGTGTAAGTCTTTGTATAGGCAAATGCTTTCATTTCTCTTGGGTAAATACCCAGGAGAGGAATGGCTGAATCATATGGTATGTGTGTATTAAAGTTTTTAAGAAACAGCCAAACAATTTTCCTGAGAGATTGTTCCGTTTTACATTTCCACCAGGAGTATGAATGCTCAGGTTTCTCCACATCCTAGCCAACACTTGGTATTGTCAATCTTGTTAATTTTAGTTATTCTACTAGGTGTATAGTGGTATCTCACTGTGTTTTATTTTGTATTTCCTTAATGACTAAAATACTGTGCATCTTTTCATGTGCTTATTGGCTGTTTGTATACCTTTATTGGAGAAATGTCTATTCAAACTCTTTGTCAATTTTTAAATTGGCTTATTTGTTTTTTATTGTTGAGTGTTAAGATTTCTTTGTGTGTTCTAGGTATAAATTCCTTATCAGATATATGATTTGCAAATATTTTCTCCCACCCTATGATTGCCTTTTCACCTTCTCGCACAACCTTTTTTTAAATTTTGATGAAGTCCAACTTATCTACTTTTTCTTTGGTTTGTGTTTTGGTGTCACATCTGAAAAACCATTGCCTAATCCAAGGTCATAAAGATGTTTCTTCTAAGAGTTTTATAGTTTCAGCTTTTAGTTTAGATTTATGATCCATTTTGAGTTAATTTTTGTATATGGTATGAAGTATGGATTAAAGTTCTTTTTTGCATATGAGTAATCAATTGTTTCAGCAACATTTTTGTTGACAAAATTATTTTCTCCACTGAATTGTCTTTGTACCTTGTCAAAAATCAGTTGTCCATGTACGTGTGGGTCTATTTCTGAACTCTCTATTCTGTTTAACTGATCCATTTGTCTCCCTTTATAAGACTGCCATATTGTTTTGATTTCAGTAGATTTACAAGAAATCTTGAAATCAAGTAGAGTTAGTCCTCTTCTCTTTTTCAAAATTGTTTTGGCTATTCTGGGTATTTTACATTTCTATAGGAATTTTAGAATCAGATTATCAGTTTTTACAAAAAGGACCTGCTGAGATTTTGACAGGAATTGTGTTGAATCTGTAGATCAATTTGGAAAGAGTTGTTATCTTAACAGTAATGGGTTTTCTGAACCATGAATACAGTGTATCTCAATTTATTTAGGTCTTCTTTAATTTCTTTCAGCAATATTTTATAGTTTTCAGTGATAGCTCTTCTATATATTTTGTTTGATTTATCCCTGAGTATTTCATATTTTTTTGTCTTTAAAAAATAGACATATGTAAAATATTTGTATATAATTATTATAGGTATATATGTTACCATATGTATCTACACGAAGCTAAACATATGTCATATTGATATTTCCAGCTCTAATCCACTACCACATGGACCATTCTGGCCTCCTCCCTTGCTCATCTGTAAAGTCCCACACCAACAAGTGGTGAGATTCAAGTTTCCCATCTACTAAATTGTTCAATTCCAATACACTTGGATAGATAGCAGTATCAGAATTCTTAACCTGTACCTCTGTTGGAAAGACCTTTATCAACTAGAGTACAGTGCTTATGTGCAGTTTCTTTTCTTTAGTTTTACGCACTGCATTCCTTTCCAAAGTTATTTGGGTTAGCACTTGCCCCCATCTCCTTCGTGAGCTTTTTTCATTTGTATGCTACATTTGTAGCAGAGTTGAATTCTCTTATCATAGTCTGCGTCCCATCCTAAGATGCAGGACTTCTCAAGTGATTTTTTTTTTTAATTTTAATACATTAAGGTTCACTATTTTTAAATATCTCTGAGTTCTCACAAATGCATAGTAGTATCATGTATCCATCCTTACAGCATCATACGAAACAGTCTTACGACTCTGAAATAAACCCCTGTGCTTCATCTATTGAACCTCTCTCCTTGGAAAACATTGATCTATTTACCTTCTGCATAATTTTATCTTAGGGTATCATATAGTAGGAGTTGTTGAGTATGTAGCCTCTTCAGAATGACTTCTTTCACTTAGCAATATGCATTTAAAGCTCCTCCATGTCTTTTTGTGGCTTGATAGCTCATTTTTAAAAATTACTAAATAAAATTCCATTGTGTGGATGTATCAAAGTTTGTTTATCCATTCACAAATTGAAAGACATCTTAGTTGCTTCCAGTTTGGGATAATTATGAATAAACATGCTATAACTAGGTCAAGTTTTGTGTGGACATATGTTTTCAAATACTTACATAAATACCTAGGAGCATAATTGTTGGATCATATGGTAAGTGTACGTTTCACTTTATAAGAAGATACCAAACTATCTTCCAAAGTGGCTGTACCATTTTGCATTCCCATCAGCAATGAATGGGGGCTCCTGTTGCTCTCTGCATCTTTGTCAGCATTTGGTATTGTCAGATTTTTGGATTTTAGTCATTCTAATAGATGTGTAGTAGTATCACATTGTTGCTTTAATTTGCAATTCCCTAGTGGCAAATGATGTTGAACATCTTTTCATATGCTTATTTGCCATCTGTATATCTTTGTTGGTACAGTGTTTGTCAGCTCTTTCTCCCAATTTTTAATTGGGGTGTTTTTCCTTATTGTTGAGTTTTAAGAGTTCTTTGTATATTTTGAATATAAGACCTGTATCAGATACCTATTTTTCCCAGTCTATGGCTTGTCTTTTTATTCTCTTAACAGTGTCTTTTGCCCAGCAGAAATCTTTAATTTTAATAAAGTCCAATTTAACAATTTTTTTCATGCATCATGGAAAAATACTTGTGGTGCTGTGTTGGTATCATGGTAATTCAGCCCTCACAGAATGAATTGGGAAGTATTCCCTCATTTTCAATTCTCTAGAATAGTTTGGGTAGAGCTGGTGTTATTTCTCCTTAAATGCTTGGTAGGATTCACAAGTGAAACTATTTGGGCCTGTTGTTATTTGTTAATTTTCTTGTTTGTTTTTCGTTGGGAAGGTTTTAACTACAGTTTCAATTTCTTCAATAGACAGGGATATTCAGCTTCCCTGTGTCTTTTTGAGTAAGCTTTGGTAATTGTATCTTAGAAGAAATTTGTCCATTTAATCAAGTTGTTGAAATTGGTGGCAAAAAGACGTTCAAAATAGTCCCTTATTCCCATGTAGAGTAGCATTCTTCTCATTCTTTCCCTTCCAGGACTCTGTCCTGCCAATTCTAGCTGCTTGCTAGCCCTGGATTCTCAGCTCTATTCCCTCAACTAGAAGAGTCTGCCCTGCTCTGTCTGGGTTTCTCCTTCCTGCACCACAGCTTGAAAACCTTCAACACAAGCACAGGGCTCACCTCATTTTTTCCTCTCACTTGAGCATCAACTGCCTTTTATTCCTTGATACACAGTGCCTAGAAACAAACCGTTGTTTGTTTGCTTGTTTGTTTTTCTCTTTCTTTCGGCCTTTTTTTCTTTCCTTCTACCCTTCTTCCTTTTTTGTTCTGTTTTTCAGTTTCTTCAAGTAGGAGGATACATTTTGTCCTTGTTATTCCCATCTTAGCCAGAAGCAGAAGTCTCACTTGGTTTTTAAGGCCTTAAAAAAAAATAGTCTCTACTTTAACATCAGGCACTTATATTTCCCCAAATAAACCTGGCTTTTTCAAGTGTCTCCGCCAATAGTTCTCACAGCTAGTGTTTTGCAGAATCACCCAGGGAGCTCAATAGAAAGGGATATTCCTGTGTCCCACTCCCAGAAATTCTGATTGTGGAGTTCTGGGGTGCACTCAGGAATGCATCCCTGAGGATTCTGCGACCGGTGTTCTGAGGAACATAATATTTTATTTTTACATAATATTTTTTTCTTAATATTTTTGTTTTACATAATATTTTTTTCATAATATTTTTTCTTACTGGAATTCCTGTCTTACTTTTAAATTCAACCTAACCCTCTGGGAAACCTTCCTGATTTCCTCCAGGCCGAGTTAGTTACTTCCTTCCTTGGTGTTCATATATCACTTTTGAAAAAAACATATCTTTATTTCTACACTTGCCACAGAACATTATAATTCTTTGTGTTTTTATCTCCGTCACTAAATGATGAACTCCGTAAGTTGTAAAACAGTGCCTGGCACGTGGGTGATGCTTAGTACATTTATTTATTTACTGGGACTGTGTAAATAAATGATTGGACAAGAAGGACACAGACTTCAAGTTTGAAACCCGAGATCCATCTCTTCCTAGGGTTCAGAGCTCGAAGTTCACAATACTCAGACCAGAACAGCCTTGGGTGCTTGTTCAAATGCAGATTCCCATTTTGAATTCAGTGGGGCTCTAGGGCCAGCTGTTGAGATTTGTTTGGGATGTGCTCTAAAGCAACCGTTCCAAAATCAGGCTGACAATAGAATCAGATGGGGGGCTTTCAACAACACATATTCTAGCGTCCCACGTCCAAAGATTCTGAACAACTCAGGGTGGGGTAGAAACTGGGAATCCCTAATTTTAAGTCCTCGGGTAATTCTTAGGATTAATCAGCCAGGTTTGAGAACTACTGGTTTATAGCTATTCTTCCCCAGAGGCACAGGTCAAAATCAGCTCAGAAAAATGTTGAAAGTTACATGTCCAGTTCCCAGCCTGAGCATCTGATCCAGAAGTTTCGGGATGACTCCTGGGTGCATGTGTCCTATTCAATCCTGACTGAGAGAGTTTAAAGTTTGAAGAATGTTGAATGAAGTTTTGGTTTCTCTCCCTTCCTTCAGGATTAATTTTATGCAAACCACTTGATTCTGGGCTCTGTTGCCCCTCCCCCCAGTTCTATGTAAGATTATTCGGGCAGGACTTGAAAGACCCCACGGCTTTGTTCTCCCATCCTCATTTCTTGATGGTTTTTGCTGTCTGCTCTTTAGTTTCAACGTCTGAGTGTGGGAGCTGCTCAATAAATATTCTGAATTAAACTGCCAGGATTTGGTTCTAGTGAGGAGAGGAATTGGCATTGCAAAAAGACGTTGCTGCCTCTTTCCCCTTTGAGTTTTTCCTTTACCCTCATCAAGATTAAGTAGGCTCTTCCAAGTTCCACTATCACCTTCTTCAAAGGGTTTGGGGGCACTGCAGCAGAGTGGGAAGAGGGGGCTGGTGGTCTTGGGAGGGAGGGGAGACGGGGGAGAAGTGGTGAAGAGTTGCATGCATGGGAGCTTTAGGAAAGCTCCATCAACCCCAGTATTACAAGTGTGTTCAGGTCTGCCCCGTGCTAACCCAAGCCTGGTGTCATCAGGTTCACTAGGGTGTCAAGAGATGGAGGTAAAATATAACCGGAAGCGGTTCCATTCCTTCCTTCTCTCTTGCTGGGACACTCCCTTGCCGCTGCCTTCTGGGGCACCCCCATGGGGCAGTGTCACGTCTTTGCTTCACTCTGATGTCTAGCCCATCAGCCCATTGTCATATCTGACTTCAGCAGAGCTAACCACCCTCACTATATACCGATAGGTGGGACACCTTCACAGCTAACAGCCATCTAACTGTTACTTCGTGAGAGGTGATCATTTTGAGGAGTTCGCCAACTGCTTTGAGAAGGGGGAGGAAATGCTTCCTGCTACAGTGATGAGGAGTCTGGCTTCTGGTCACTGCCCCAGCCGAGAGGGTAAAAACTGTGGACTGATGACGGGGCCACGCTCCCCGCTGTAGTAACATCTTTGATAAGCGAAACATACATACTTGGCCTGGGCAAGCCTTAATCCTTTTGTTGTCTCCTTGTCTAATCAGAACTGGGACACTTGGAGACCAGCGAGTCGCTTGTCGTGAGCTTCTCAAAGCTAGTAGGTTTCGAGCTGTTTGCATATCATGTAACAATTCATCATCTGAGTTTTTTAAAGGACACAGAAGGTGCCAAAATACCACTGAAGTCAGCGTTCAGATCGGGTCATTCACGAATGAGCTTTCTCCGTGGTTTTATCTACAGGAGGGCCCTTGTTCAAAAGGCCTGAAAAATAAGTCTTTGCAATGGAAGTTGTTACTCTCCACCAATATGCAGACACAGAATAGAGTCACATTAACTGACTCCTTCCCCAGTGAGTCTCCCTCCTGTGAAGCTGTGTTATTGGAAAATGGCAGTTAGCAAGAGGACACTTTTGTCAATTTTAGTGGATTGGATTCTCAGCTTCGAATTAGCAGAGGGCTTTTTTTTTTTTTTTTCTTTTTTCTTTTAAATGTCCTTGCTTCTTGAAACACTAATAGCAGGGAAAGGACAGTAAGTGATTGCATATGGAAAATGAGAATGCTTACTAATTTCAGCATGAAAGGGCGGGGGTTCAAATAATTATGCTTGTGTTAAGTGGTCTCTGGCTTTTCGCTTTGAGTTTAGGTTACATCTCTTTACACTTCAGAACTTTATTTCAGATCACATGCTTACCTTGTATCAAATTGTAATTGTCCCTATCACCGGAGGAAATAGCCTCTTAGAAAATGCAAAGGCAGCCCATTCAAACAAGCAGGGGTTTTGTTCCTTTGAAAAAATATGAATCACACTGTAAAGCAGTCTTCTTATGAAAAACCAAGTCAAATTTCCTAGTCGAGAACCTTCAGATTGGCTATTTTATTGGAAAATCACAGGGATAGAATATATTTTTGTTTATCTGCTTTTTGCCTTCCAGAAATGAAAGCTTTCCATGCTGAAATCTTGAATGCATTTGATTGGCAATATTGGCTGGCAATACTGGAAACTTTATTGGCATTCTACACGTTTGTGTAACTTTGACTTGGCATGTACCTTTTCATGTGGAAATATTTACGTATCTGAGGAACCAGTTTAATTTAAGGATGTCATACAATTTGTGGTCTCACCGTACAGACTCAGATGACTAAATTTGCAATTGAAGCTACAAATTTTGCTTTCAGAAATTACAACTTCTGTTTTTCTTTTTTTAAAAAACAAACTCAGTGGCAAACCAAGGTTTACTTTAAAACTTCTTCTTTTCTATAAAACGACAAAGTGGCAGCACCTCCTGAATATATGTGTTTGCGTGTCTGTAAATGTCTATCAGCTACCTGATCCATCAGCCCTCCCTGACAAATGCTGATAGCCCCACAAGTGTGACAGACAGGATTAAATATTATCTCTCCAAGGACTGATCAGAAACGTAGTAACTGCATGATATTCATATTTTTTCTTTACCTGTAACTTTGTTGAATATAAATACTGAACAGTGATATAAGTAATGGTAATTTGGGGAATTTAATATGGCATTTGTCATCAATAAAGTGTTTATCATCTTCATATAGTTAACCTCCTAACACCATTGTGAACTAATTAGTTCAGTTGGGTTCATATCCTGTATTGCTCAAAAGGAATTGTCCTGTTATGTATGCCTGTTGTACAGTTGGAGAAAGTACAGAAATATTGCTCAGTGAGTGAATGCACAAATTTAATACAAAGGCAGTACTTACCTCTGTAGTCCCCATGTGACCTTTTTAATTGAATAGTACGTTAAACTGAAAAATGTATTTTATTTGGAGCAGATAGTCTTATTTATTTTGAAGGCTTACTATTTCTCTCTCAGCACTTAATTAGCTGTGTGACTTCTAGTGAATCACTTGAGCCTTTCCATCCTCAGTTTCTCCATCTGTAAAATGGTGATAGTAACATATCTTACCTACTTTGCTAGTGTCATCAAGAGATCGAATAAAAATACATGGGAAGGCACTTTACCATTGAATTCTAATCATTACTATAAAAAGCTAGCTGAAAGGGGAGAGCGGTTATTCTTTCCCCATAATTGCTTTAGCGTTCTTTGGCTCAGTGTTTTCTAATCTTCAGCTAGTCACAAATCGCTTTCACAATTATTGCTGTATCTTTGCTCCCCATGCCATTATTTGCATAAATCTCCTGAAATCTTCTTTAAAGTATAAATACGTGCATTTTAAAGGGGAATTTGGTGTCATTATCGTAAGTGGGGTTTGCAATACCACTGCTATGAATAGAAAGTAATAGTAAATCTAAATAAAATAGATTTTCCAAGTAATAACAGTTGCTCTGGTAACACCCAGTTTTCTGTGCACTGCATTTTGAGGAGCGCTGACTCAGGTGATGGTGATGGTACTTGTTGAGGCTTTGATCACCACAGCAGGGATTCCGGGTGGGGCAGGGAACTGGCCCTGAACCTCAGGCTTAGTCTTGCCCACCTTGGTTTTCTCGGCCCAGATTGCCTGGCTCAAAGGGTGATGAATTGGGAACCGCTGGCTGTGACACCAGGGGAGCTGGAAGGCAGAGGTCGATGGCCAATTAGGCTCTTCCCTTTCCTTATACATAAGGGATATTTTTGTGGAATCTGCTCAACTGGAACGTGTGACTAACTGCCAGAGAGGGTCACAGGAGTAAAATAAGAGACACCGTTAATGCTTAGCCAATAAATAGAGCATTTTATTGGATCTGTGTCTGTGAGGCGTACTGCACTCTGTTTTGGAAAAACAGGGGCAGATTTGCTGTTCTCTTTGTTGTAAAAAGTGAAAGATTTGCCCAACTTCCAAACGGATCTTTGAAAAAAGAGAGGATGCAGATACAGCTTTATGCTACTCAGCCATTGTGCATCTGTTTCTATCAGGAGTAAATTTAAGATGTAAAGTTTCCACTGAGGTTTCCATTTAGAACGTGACAGGGGGCGAGGGGGGAGGGGAAATAAGGCCTTTCTTCTAATTCAAGGGAAGTTTCTCGTCCTCCTCCTAAAAAAAGAAATCTGCCATCCAGTCACAAGAGAATTTCTAATCTGTACATATCTAGGCATATACTATAAATATATTTTTAATCTGTAAGCTTTTACACCATTATCTACTTTCAAAGGGTTTGGAAAATTCCAAAGTTACTTGAATCTCAGGTCTGTACAGCATGGTTCTTTCAAAGAGTTAAAAATGCTTTCATATGTTATTTCATTGTGTTTCTACAGTTCCACAGAGGTAGGAAAAAAGGATGCTATAATTCTTGCTAAAAATAGATACCATGATTCCGTTTTAAGAACAGATAAAACTAAGGTCCAGAGATATAACATTTTATTTCCCATAGTTAGTGTGGATTAGAACATGAGGTTTGATTTATCAGAAATTAAGCTTTTGTTTCAAAATTATCCTTCCCTCCATAGCGTTCTCAGAGAGCCTCTGAGAGCTCTTGATATTCCTTCCAACCCTCCTGTTGTTCTTACAATTTCAATCGGTTTTAGTTCGTCCAGGCAGGGATTTTAATCAGTTTCCATATCCATATAATTTTGTACTCATTGAAGGCACGTCCTAGAAATGACCCCAACAATAACAGAGAGTTCAGTGTCAGCGCTAACAATATCAGATATTTCAAACGTTGCGATATGTAATACTTTGCAATTTGCCATCCTAAAGCTCCTGTGATATTTCTCCGAAGTGCATGGGGATGCCTGCAGATTGTGCAGGCTCATGGGGGAAGTGATAGGAACCTACGTGTAGCTCTACTGGTAAATGTCATCCTCCTGCCAATGTTCAGACACAGCGTATGTATATTGCAAAGACCATTGATTCTTTTCAACTTGCTTATTAACTCTTGAAAATGTAGCTCACTCCAGTAATCGTATTCATGACTAGATTGATGCTGTTACCTGTTATAAAAGAACTAAAAGCCTTGAATTTTCACCACTTTTATTAGTTTCTTCAAGCCGTTTTTAAAGGAAAATAATATGCTTCAAGTTTTGTTTCACTGTGCGTAGACTACAAAGCCCTGAGCATCCGTTATTAGTACACATTAAAAATTCATTGATGAAAGTTTGAAATTCCTTAAAATCATTTGAAATGCCAACAGGCAATTCTCCATTTCATTGCCATCGATTATAAGAATTCTAAAAATTATTTCCTTGGCATCTGCCTGTCTAAAATTGCATCCATTGGACTCAAGAAGCACAAATTAATTATTCTTGTTTTCAGGGCTGGAGCTGCAAATGCTTTGAAAAGAAATTGGCCCTATGTACTAGGCACATGACTAATTCAGAAGTGGAATAAGAACCAGTGTCCACATTATGAAAACAAATCCATAAGTACAGGGAACATCAATTTCAGGCTTTTCTTTCCTAGTTATATTTAGCGCCTTTTCTTTTTTGCTGTTATCACATGCAAGCATATCCCGGCTTGACTGAAATCTATTTTGCTCTCCTAACGAACTTATAGAACATTTCTCCATAAGATATGATTTATCTTGTATTCAGACACGTCTCTGAGGCCACATAAAACTACAAGACAATGTAAATGATATACTTTGATTGGAAGGTCTATTGTTATTCATGATTGAACTAAGAAAAATACTGGAGCTGAAATCACATATAACAACTCATGAAGCAATGTTTAGATAAAAGTGAACAAGATAAAAATAATGATAAAAGTTACAAAGCCTTACTAGTAATATCATTCAATCTTAATAAAAACTGCAAACAAACAATGAAGGCAATGATTAAGCTAAGAGCCTAGAGCGCTAAGCCATGTTTTGAGAACATGGATTCTATAGAATTGTTCCTTTTTCATCAAAAAGGAAATGATTCCCAATTTATCATCCAAATTTTGTAAGCAGATGATTAATTTCATTGTTTTCAGTTTTATTGCTTCACAAAAATTCTCATAAATGATCTTGTATAATCGTTTCCTTCTAAAGTAATATACTAATTAATTTCAATTAAATATATGTAAAAGAAGATAGATTTTGAAAAATGCGTCTCCCTTGCCATTTGTTAATATATTGAAAAAATGTAAACCTTGAAACATTTAGCATAGAAAATATTCATTTTTGGTAATTTCTCAAGGGGGCAATTTATTAAATGAAAGGCTTTTAACATTAGCTAAAAGCAGCCCTGTAAATCATGGTGTCATCAAACCGCTTCATCACTTCATTAATTTAAAAGATTATTATATGTGTAACTGACATAATTTTGAACAATGTTACATGGCTAATTTATTAATGTAGAAAAGCAGAAATGACACACTGACTTGATTTATTTTTGTAATTGTATAATTTTAGAACTTTTGCCTATGACTTTCACTAACAGAAGAAATGATTCAGTGTCTCACTGCTAATTTTATCAAGGTTTCTTCCCTGCTAATGCTTTGCCAGTGGTAATATCTCTGGTCGCTTAATTTTAAAATACATTTCTCAGAGTGCAAGACAAAGCCATTAAAAAAAAACTACCTTTTTTTTTTTAAAGTCCAGTGGTCAAGTAGAGGATATAGACCTTTCCAAAATGATAATTCTGAGATTCCAATTTTTTAAAATGTGCTTTGAGCTTTTTGGAGAATGTCATATTAGTAAAGTAGTATTGCTTTAATTACATACATCTATAAATTACTTCTGCTTTACATTTTATAATAATCTCTTTTCTAAACATCTATGTATTTGTGAAAATCACCTCAGAGACAGTGCATTGTAATGAGCTGATTAAATGATTTTTAATGATTCTCATTCTTTCGTCATTGTAGTTGGTAAAACTTCCTGGGTGTTTTGTGAAAGGCTAAGGAAGCAGGAGAAGTTGGTGGGTTAAATTTTGTCTAGGTCTATTTTTGATCATGCCCGAGAAAAAGAATATTTCCCCCGTTTGATTCCAAATAATGCTTTGGGTCGTTTTTTGATTTTTTGTAGTTATGAAATAACAACTGAGATAATTTACATAAAATTGATTGTACTGTTTGCAATAATAAAAATACTTTTGAAGTATAAACATAAAACATTTGCTTATATTCTTGTTTAAGCTTAAGTCTTAGTCACAATGCAGCAAGAATGCAAGTCTCAGAGAATTTTCTGCCTACTGTTAAATTCCTACAGGTTTTTTAAGTTACAAGATAGAGAGCAGGACTGAGGTCATAAAACCTGTATTTAAGTTATAGAGCACTGAATTTCCCAAGTGAAATACACCTCCCAACTTAATTCACAGATGAGGATATGATCAAATTAGTGGCCATAAGGAACGTTCTCATTATTATAAGCACATATACAAAACTGGAAAAAAAAAAAAAGAACTGTGAAGACGGTAGGCACCATTTCTACACTCTATGTACATAGAATAAATTCTACTTAAAAGTCTCCTATTTGGCAAATTTCTAAAATTATAGTGATATCTCATTTCTCTGTTATAAAATCTCAGTTTGCTACTATATGCTCAAAAGGCTTATATATCATATAGTTTTAGGTAGAAATTTCCAAGGGCATATAATTGAAATAAAAGTTCTAGATAGTATTTAAAGCAGTCTAATTTAGCTACTTACCCCAGCGTTCTGCCTACTGATGTCGAAGCTGAAGTGTACTTTACAGTATCTTTCTTAGATTGAAATTGCTAATTATCCAAAGAGGCAGCCTCTGTGGATGGTAATAATTTATTCAATGATTCATTGTAAGCACTAGAGTCAGCACAGTACTAGCATCTTCTACTGTGCAGGTTCTCAAGCTCTCCCGCAGAAATATCTGTTAACAAGTTGGCATGACCAGGGAGAGACTTCTACTAACCCACAAAGATTATTTTACATTTATTTTTCTGACTCATTTTGATGTTTTTCGATATGTACAAAGGTAAAACAATTTTTAAAAATATTGCCACCAAATGTTTTGGGGAAAAAAAATTCATTTGGCATTGGAATGTCTTGACTTACTGATTAATTTCTTTTAGGCAAATCAGGTGAGGAGGTAGAGGAGTACTCTTTCAATATATTAGAGATAGGAAAGGTTAGATACTTTGTTTTCAGACATTGGTGGTCCTCAACAGCCCAGTTATGTAAGAAGGGCTACCTTTGCTTTCACTATAATCAATGTTGATCGGTATGACTCCCTCCCTCCCTTGCTATAGACTAGGCTATATACTTGCTATATACTAGTGAATAGATCTCAAATGAATCATCCAAACTTGACTTAGAAAAATTCCTAGCCACTCCAATAGCTTAGTGAAAAGACAGTGAACCACACACATTGAAATTGGGAGGCCAGCATAACAAACAGGAGTTAGAGGGGCTGACCACGGAAAATGTATTGCTATTAAAGATTTACTGAACTCATCAGCATGTTGTTGCTCTAAGGAAAACACTGGAAAATACATGGTGTCTGCCTTGAGGGGTTAAGATCTAAATTAGCCAGATGAGACAAGCTGGACAGAAAGTCACCATAAGAAAGCATAGGTCCTCAGAGTGAAAAAATTTTGAGGTCTCTACAATTTTAAGCTTTAACAAACTTAGAGTGGAATTTGCCTGAGAGGGAATAAAGCCAATGTCCTCCTTCTCCTCACATGAATTTTCTTCAATACAGCATCCCAGAAAATACCTTTTTGGTTTTCTCCAATCTGTCTTCCGTTCCACTCCTAAGGTGAATTTGAGAAAATAAAAATTCTCTATTAATACACAGGGCCAAGAATCTATTTCCTCACAATGCCTCTCTGAAGGCATGAACCTTGAGCCCCAGACTGAGGTGATTGCTCTTTGTGAAAAGAGTTTAACAGTTAAAACAACTGAGTTGCACGTCTTTGCTCAGGAAAGATTGGCAATTATGCCAAATTATGTCTAATCGTTTTAGAATGTGGAGTAGTGTTTATTAATGTCTGAAGGGAGGTCCTACATCTCCATCCCCCCACCCAAAACTCCAGTTTTGACTTTAACTGTCATTTTAAAAGATGAAAGAGCTGGCTTCATTAAGCAAAGGAGGCTTGAATTTCATTTCTTAATTTAAAACACACACATGCCACACCTATTTCTACTTGACAAGCCTGGTTATCTTTCTAAGTTTTCACTGCATTTGTTCCAGATAGTTTACTGGATGGTGAAATAGGAACATCATTCTCTAGTGGAAACCAGTTTTTCCTTTTTTCTCTTTGTTCACTCGCACTGTTGACTACTGTAGAGTTTTTCATTCTTCTTGGGCTTATAAACTAATATTCAATGTTTATGAATTTCAGTGTTGATTTTAAAGGTTGAATTCCTTTTCATGAGGAGTACATGTAAACTTTGGAAGGGGAGTGAGAAGCATGCATACAGAAGCCACCAAACTGTAAAAAGAGAATTCTGGCCTTCCTGGCTTTCTCGTTTGCAGTTTTTCAAATGTGCAAGTATGTCTTAGATGTCTCCTATGACAAGGTTTATGTGGGTCCTAGAAAGCAGTTTAATACAAGATCCCTGCCCGGTCTGGAAGATGAGACAACAAAAAGCCAAACAATAAGCCAAGATTCAAGTAACTGATGAAAGCAAGAAAGGAGCTGTTGTCACGTGGTCCCTCCTCAGTTTAACTGCATGAACACACACAGCCTTGGTTTAGAGGAGGTGAGGTTGCGTCAGGCTGAGGTGATCAGGGACATTTAGAGCGAGAGTAGGATTGCAGACGGATGTTACGTGTAGGTATGGGGTGCTGGAAGAAGAGATGAGGAAGGGCCACAATTTTAAGGAAACAAGGTTCTTAACTTATTGCACTGACACCATGAAGAGCTCTAGCACATTCATTTAATAGCAGGTAGAGCTCACAAGGACCTACCGTATAGCACAGGGAACTATATTCAATGTCTTGTAATAACCTATAGTGGAAAAGACTCTGAAAAAGAATATATATATGTATAACTGAATCTCTTTGCTGTACACCTGAAACATCGTAAATCAACTCTACTTCAATAAAAAGCATAAAGAGAATATATATGTATCTATATGTAAAACCGAATCAGTTTGTTGTACATTGTAAATCAACTATACTTTTTAGGGAGGGGGCGGGCCACGCCACATGGCTTATGGGGATCTTAGTTCCCTGACCAGGGATTGAACCCGGAGCCAAGTGAAAGCCTGGAATCCTAAACACTGGACCACCAGGGACCTCCCGTTCATCAACTATACTTCAATAAAAAATTATAATAATAGAGCTGTCCATCGCTGCTTAAGAACCCCCGACACATGTTCCGCCTAGTTGGATCTGCCGCACACTCTGGATGGAAAGGGACACATTGGATACTCCACTTACTTCTCCACAACTTCCAGTGGGAAAAATCGTACTCATCTTCCGAGACACTTTTTCCATGTTTGCGGTGCGTGTGCACAGTTCTGTCCAGGCCCCATAGAGGGTAAGCGTGTTAAGTTTCAGGAGCTTTGGGTTGTACAGGAAACATCCTCTGCCTTCTGTCTAGTTGGCTGTTGTGGGGTGTTTGATGGGAAAGTGCAGAAACTTAGCCAGTGTCTCCCAGCTCCCCACAGCATGGTCTGTCACGGTGCATCAAGGTTCTACATGGGTCCCAGGAACAGGGAATGACAAAGCTCTTCATCTGCACTGGAGACTCTGAACAAGGGGAACAAGTGATCTGGCAGGAAACGGAATTACAGGAGAAATATGTGACTGCAAAAAATGGAAACAATCCCAAAGACTGTATAATAGAAAGTGCAAGTCCGTGCTATATATCTATCTATATCTACATCTACATCTACATCTATATCTATACCTATATCTATACCTATACCTATACCTATACCTGTATCTGTATCTATATCTATATGTCTCCTCTCATATTACTTCCCTCCTCAGAGATAACCATTATTAAAAGTTTAGTGTTTATTTACAACTAAGTAAAACACACATGGCATCATATGACACAGTTCTAAAAATTTAGCAATACAACTTAGCTTTCTATATCAATAAACGCAGATCTACTGCATTCTTTAAAAGGCCATGTAATTTTCCATAGTTTGATTGAATGGTGATTTATTTAATGACTTTCCTATTGGTGGATATTTAGATTGAATCCAGTTCTCACTATAATGAACAATGTTGCAATGAACATCTAGGAATATATTTTTGCTCACCTGTTCAAGCTTCTGTATGTTTAGGTCCGAGTGCTTGGTTATAGGGCATGGACATTTAAAATATCAATAAATATTGTTAATTGACTCAAAAAGACTGCACCAATTTATGCTCTCACAAAGAATTTGAGAGGACCCATTTTCTCCCATTCTTGACAACAGAAGGTATGACCAATTTTTTGTAAATTTTAGCACTCTGATGGGGAAAAAGCATATTTTTAATTTAGATTATACTTCTCTTAGATTACATATAATTACACGTGTTAATTGGTAATTTATATTTCTCCTTCCATGAATTGCCAATTCATGTTCTATTTTATAAAGATTTTCTAGAAGGTTCTTTGTCTTATTGTTTTTTGGGTTTTTTAAAATAAATTTATTTGTTTTATTTATTTATTTTTGGCTGTGTTGGGTCTTCTCTGCTGCACACGGGCCCTCTTTAGTTGCAGCGAGCGGGGGCCACTCTTAGCCGCAGTGCGCAGGCTTCTCATTGCGGTGGCTTCTCTTGTTGCGGAGCACGGGCTCTAGGTGCGCAGGGCCCCAGCAGTGGCAGCAAGCGGGCTTAGCAGTCGTGGTGCATGGACCCAGTTGCTCCGCGGCATGTGGGATCCTCCAGGACCAGGGCCGGAACCCGTGTCCCCTGCATTGGCAGGCGGATTCCCAACCACTGCGCCACCAGGGAAGCCCAGTCTTATTGTTTTTAAAACTTTATTTCTGTAAATTTATTTTATATACCCCTTCAAGGAAACTTTTGGTCTCGGGGAGTCTGATTATCTGGGTAAGAAGGCAGTTTCCAAGGCTGGCTTTTCTTTAGCATCCTCTGGGATGCATAGAAAAAATCACTGGCCCTAGGGACCAAGAGCCTCAGGTTTTCCTTATCCTACTGTTATCAACGAATGATGTGACCTGGGGCATGCCACATAACCCTCTTTTTTTCCTCTAGTTTTATTGAGGTATAATTGACAAATAAAATTATGTGTATTTAAAGTGTACAATGTGATGATTTGATGTATGTATGCATTGTGAACTATTTACCACAATCAAGTGAATTAGAACATCCTTCACTTCACATACTTAGCTCTTTTTTGGGGGGGTGGGGTGAGAATGCTTACAATCTACAGTCTTAGCAAATTTCAAGAATATAATACAATATTATTAACGATAGTCACCATTCATACATTAGATTCTCAGAATTGATTCATCTTATAACTGCAAGTTTGTATCTTTTGACCAAAATCTGCCCATTTCTGACATCCTCCAACCCCTGGTAGCCATCATACTACTTTCTGTTTCTCTGAGTCTAATTTTTTTTTTTTTTAGATTCCACATAAAAGTGATGCCACACAGTATTTGTCTTTCTGTGTCTGGCTTATTTCACTTAGCATAATGTCCTCCAGGTTCATCCATGCTGTCACATATGGCAGGCACAAATTGCCTTCTTCTTTTCGGCTGAGTAATATTCCATTGTATATAATCCCACATCTTTATCTAGTCATCCGTCGACACTTAGGTTATTCCCACATCTTAGCTATTATGAATACTTCTGTAATAAACATGGGAATGTGGATATTTCTTTGAGATTTTGATTTTATTTCCTTTGGATATATACCCAGAAGTAAAATTGTTGGATCATATGTTAATTCTATTTTTAATTTTTTGAGGAACCATCGTACTGTTTTCCATAATGGCTGTACCCATTTCTATTCCCACCAACAGTGTACAAGTGTTCCTTTTTCTCCACATTTTCACCAACATATATCCCTCTCACATTAAAGTTTTCCTATTAATAAAACAAGGGATAAAACAAGATGATCTAAGATGTCTTATATATGAATAAGTTCCAGATTCAGAGTCTATCAAGTATTCATTCAGTTATTCTACAAATACTCATTGGGTGCTGAATATTTGTGAAGCACTAGACTAGGGAGTGCACATACAGAAGAAAGCGAATGTGACCCCTACTTTCATGGAGTTTACAGTTTCGATCAAGCAGAGAGGCCATTCTTGGTCACACGGGTGAACCTGTAATTATGTGCTATGAAGGGTTCCTGAAGGAAGGCAATACAATTCTACGAAAGCTTTTAACAGAAAAGACCTGGACTAATCTGAGAGGACAGTGAAGATCTGGGAATGTCTCTGTTAACAAGAAATATTGCAGATGAAACTTGAAGGATGAGTAGCAGTTAACTGTTGGAGGGGGTCGGGAGAACACAGGGAATGGGCCAGGGAGAGAACAGCCATGTGTAAAGGCCCTGAAAGCAAAGGAGTTGTATAGACCAGTAGTCCCTAAAGTGGGCTGTGTAAAATGATCCAGTGAGGTAGGTGTAGGAAGAAAATATAAGACCCTATAAATATTTTTAATAAAAATAAGAAATGTTAAGCTTTAATAATATTTAAGGGCTTCCCTGGTGGCGCAGTGGTTAAGAATCCATCTGCCAATGCAGGGGACACGGGTTCGAGCCTTGGTCTGGGAAGATCCCACATGCCGCAGAGCAACTAAGCCCGTGAGCCACAACTACTGAAGCCTGCGCACCTAGAGCCCATGCTCCGCAACAAGAGAAGCCACCGCAATGAGAAGCCCATGCATCGCAACGAAGAGTAGCCCCCGCTCGCCACAACTAGAGAAAGCCCACGCACAGCAACAAAGACCCAACAGAGCCAAAAATAAATAAAATAAAATAAATTTTTAAAAAAGCTTAAAAAAACAATATTTAATATATGGGCTGACTTATGTGGCCTCATTCATCCATTACCACAGTTTCATGTGGTAAGTGAGAATTCTAAGAAAGAATGGAAATTCCCAAAGCGTCTGGGTGATCCACAGTATCCTTACTTGCTCACCCAGCATGTAGAGACATGTTGTAGTTTATACCTATGCCATCCTAACTGGCAATTACAGCTGATAATATCAGTTTAAATTAATTCTCACTAAACGGACAAGTAACTTAAAAGGATTCCAGCAAGAAAATCATCAACTGAAGATAATACTGTACAAATAACGCAAGCACAAATGCACAGCAAGCATGTGGCAGAATTGGTCTTCTCTTTTGCTCCGCAGACAAACTCCTCTTTAGTCTAACTATCAGGAAAAAGTAATGATGCAGGCAGTCAGATCTGATAAGAAGTTAGAAAAAATAAGGAATGAAAATCATCAGGAAGACTACTTGAAATTAGTATTTACATCCACTCTGAACCTTCCCTTAAGGGAATGACGCTTTTAACACCAAGGGAGAAGACACTGCCTTTTGAAAGAAGCTTGGTACACTGAAGAAAACATGTGGAAAATGGATGCTTAGAAATAGTTCCAACTTCATGTGATTTTTATTCTTGAAAAAATCATGTACAACTCCCACAAAATTCCTTGTACCTCTGAAGTTTAAGAAGTTGGAAACTAAAATTATCTAATCTGTTTTAAAATCCTCTAAAGAGTTTCAGTGACCTTTGAACGAGTGTGTTAACAATATTAACATGCCACACCCCCTGATTCATTTTGAACAGGGAGGATGGAAATTCACTTTTGGAATTTCAACAAAAACCCTGTGATAATTGGAGGGTGTGGTTGAAAGCCAAGCTTAGACATAAAGCTTTGGTAAGTGTAACTAGTGATGTGATTCTTCTACTCAGATCGATACATCTTTGCAAAGTAACTGTTTTAGTTTTTGACAGACAATGAAATCAACTATTTTAAAACAAAACTGAGATTTTGAATGATAATAAGAAATCTTCAATAACAAACTGTACATATTAATATTTTAGGTGAGAGCAGAAAGGTGTTTTGCATTGTTAATAAAGAAAATAAAAGTGACTTTAGATGTATATGTCATAAAAAGATCATCCTTTTCTAATTTCTATTTAATGTTTTATAATATGTGATTCTTAATTTACAAATTAACAAGCATACCTTTAGTGATGGTGCATGCTTATTTTCTCAACTGTTTTGAGTCATTAAAAATGATTGAAGACCACCAGTACCGGCCTCAGTGTTAAAAGCTTCTGGAGGAGAGACGCCAACGTGGGTTCAAGGGTTCCGGAAGAGGGACTTGATCTATTCAGAATGCATGCAGCAGCTGAATCAATTGTTCAATGATCTGGTCATGCTATGGTGCCGTTTATAGCTACATATAGATTCCTAATTCGTAATTCACTCCACGCAGGACAATGAACCAACTGTCTGATGATAGGTGATGACAATAATTTACTAATATTTGTCATTTCAGCTCTCAGGCAAGGTTCACACTCCACCAAGCAAATGGACCATTGATCAAACATTGGTTTGTTCAGGTGACAACTATATTATAGGGTCTGTTTATCTCACTGGCACTTAGGAAATTCAGTCCCTAAATGGATCCAGATGATCCAGCTCTTTCTCTCTCTCTCTCTCTCTCTCTCTGTCTCATGTGTGTGTGGGTGTGTGTGTTGGGAGATGTACCTGGAAAGTTAAGATGCAAAAACAGCAGAAAAAAAGAGTGTTAAGGAATAAACACAGTGCTAATACTTTGTCTGTGTTTGTGTGTGCGGCGGAGGATTTTTCTCATTCCCACTCAATCATGCTCCTTCCTTTCTGTATAGTATTTCCCACCATTTTCTTAAATGATACGTTCCAGGGCACTGAAGGTCATACTTCCCTATACGTACGTGTCACACTGGGGGGTTAATCAATGTTAAACATGGTCATGGGTCGCCTCACCTTGTTCTAACGTGGAATCTCAAGCTGACAGAGAAAAGTGGTCCTCCTAATCCAGACCCATTTCTATGAGGTTTAGCATCAGTCACAGGGCAGCTGGAATCAGGCATAAATCATTCTGTTTCCCACGTTTAACAGTTTCTTCTCGGTTCTCCTCCTCAGCCTTTCAGTTACTCATACTGATGACTTACTTTGAGGTTTTGTATCATCTTTCTTGGAGACCAGTACTTTATAAATGACAATACCTCATCAAAATGACCATGTGTTCTTTAGCTTTCAAACTGAATTGTATCCTATTGCAAAGAACTGTTTAGGGAGATTTGAGGTCATTATTATTACAAGTTTTAAAAAAATAAGGCAATGCATAGAAAAAAATCAGCCTTCCAGAAAATAAACATTTTGATTTACAGCTAATCTATGGTTGTTTCCAAGTTGCTTCTTTCTCCTCCTATCCCATTGCCCCTCTACCACAGAAGCCCACCCAAATAACTTTGCGGTGCTTTAAAAGGGATGCTGTAAAGATGGGGTTAGGGCTTCCCTGGTGGCGCAGTGGTTGAGAGTCTGCCTGCCAATGCAGGGGACACGGGTTCGAGCCCTGGTCTGGGAAGATCCCACATGCCGCGGAGCAACTAGGCCCGTGAGCCATAATTACTGAGCCTGCGCGTCTGGAGCCTGTGCTCCGCAACAAGAGAGGCCGCGATAGTGAGAGGCCCGCAAACCGCGATGAAGAGTGGCCCCCGCTTGCCACAACTAGAGAAAGCCCTCGCACAGAAACGAAGACCCAACACAGCCATAAATAAATAAATTAAAAAAAAAAAAAAAAGATGGGGTTAGAGCTGTACATGAAGCTCAGAGGAATATCAGATTAAAATCACCTAACATGTTAGAAGCAAAATTAAAATCAGACAAGCCAAATGAGCTGTTAAATTATAAGTAACCATTTTACCAAATAAATAGCTCATTAAATTGCCACAGAATCAATATTAAGAGGCCAGGGCGATGTCAAAAAGGTAAAATTGCTGGACTGCTACTGAATAAATATAGGTAAACACAACTTTAAGGTATATAGGTAGTTTCTCTGCAATCCTCCTTCTTTCCCACCCCTTAAAACTATCTGTAAATCTGTTAATAGTCTATCCTGTTGTATGCATAATAAAATAAAGCAGAGAAATAGATAATACTAAACAGTGATTCAACTCAACTCTAATAATAATAATAATAATAATAGCTAACTCATCCAGAGCACTAATTAAATGCTAGGAACCATGCTAAGAACTTTACTTCTATTATCTTATATAGACCAGGGAGCAGAGTTAAGTAACGTCACCAGTTCACGCAGCTGGTCAGTGGCTCACCAGACATTGCATCTGGGCTCTTTGACCTCAGAGTTCATGTGTTTAATTTTTGTGCCATTTTACCTCATCCACATTTATTTCCTGATGACTTAATATCCAATGAGCAACAGAAACCCCTCTGTAATAGTTTTCCTCCTACAAGCACTTGGCAGCCATCAATGTTCATAACTTTTCACTCTTGTCTTGCCCACATTTCATAATTACCTACTTTCCAAATAGAGTTTTTCTACTGGTATCCTCGTGGTTCATGTCCCTGTTTTGTCACAGCTCTCAGCACAGTACCTTTTCCATAGCAGGCATTAAATTAGAAGTTCATTGAATAAATAAGTGAATATTTAGTTATTTCCAAGCAAAGCACTCTCTCTTATGTGTCAATGGGAACCATTTGTTTTGACCTCTGCATTTTTAACTCCAGTTCTCCTCTTTGAAATTTTCCACTTATGAAAACATTTGAAATCCCCTAATCCATTGTAAAAACCAGTTCTTGCGTCCAGCACTTTATACACACACACACACACACACACACACACACACACAGACACACTTCTTAATTTTATTTTTTGCAAAAGTAGTACTGGCAGTTTGCAATGGGTTTTTGAAGTCATTCCTGGCTTTGTGCTCCGTAGCGCTATAGGCTGACAATGCAAAGTTCTCTCATCCTTTCCCCGGAGGGAGGCACCCCTACAGCACAGATGTTTTTTCCATTTTTCTTTGGTTTACTAAAACTCAATTTATACCAATGATCTAACTCTATGAATATATAATACCCACTGAGTATCAGGCATTCAGGAAACTATCAGAAACTCAGGATTCCTTGCAGTTTTGAGTGAGTGACTGATTGAGCAGCCCTAGATATTTCTGAGACTAAGTTTGAAAAGAAATATCTGTGGATTTATGTCACCTAGTGAAGTTCCCAGTGATTAGCTCTTGGGCATTGTTTAAAAACTCTCTCAGGATAAGTGGCATTTGGAAATTGATTTGTTCAAACACATATATATTATTTATTACCTTGTCATTTGCATGATGAGACAGATTGTTTTCTTCTGCTGAAGACTCTTCATTTCCTGAGAGTACTGAAGAACAGCATCAGTCACAGTTGGAAGACAAAACCAGTGGAGGGCCCATTGATGCACTGTTATTGTTGTTCTAGGATCCTTTGTTCCAAGCTACTATCTGAAAATATTCAACATACGATCGATTCTTAGAAATTTATTTTCTTTTTATTATTTTTCTCCTTGTGGGTACTTGCATGCATATGTATATGAATGAATGTCCCTGAGGTTAAAATTATTGTTAGAAATAGTCTATGACCATATGATCCTGCAATCCCACTCCTGGGCATACCTCCGGAGAAAACTCTAATTCAAAAAGATACATGCACCCCAACGTTCATAGCAGCACTATTTACAACAGCCAAGACACAGAAGCAACCTAGGTGTCCATCGACAGATGAATGGATAAAGAAGATGTGATACATATATACAATGGAATACTACTCAGCCATAAAAAGTATGAAATAATGGCATTTGCAGCAACATGGATGGACCAAGAGATTATCAAATTAAATGAAGTAAGTCAGACAAAGACAAATACCATATGATATCACTTATATGTGGAAACTTAAAAAATGATATAAATGAACTTATTTACAAAACAGAAACAGACTCACAGACATAGAAAACAAACTTATAGTTACCAAAGGAGATAGTGGGGAAAGGGGGGGAGAGATAAATTAGGAGTTTGGAATTAACATACACACTACTATATGTAAAATAAACAACAAGGACCCACTGCATAGGACAGGGCATTATATTCAATACCTTGTAATAACCTATAATGGAAAAGAATCTGAAAAAGAAATATATATATACATACATACACATATATATGTGTGTATAACTGAATCACTTTGTTGTATACCTGAAACTAACACAACATTGTAAATTAATTACACTTCAATAAAAAAGGTAAGAAATATATATGCATGTATGATTTTCTACTGCAAAAGGTAGCATATTGTGCTCACACCTCTGTACTTTGCTTTTTGCATTTAACTAAGTATCTTGGAAGCTATTTCATACTCCAACACTATAATGGACATTTGATGGCTGCCTACTGGGTGTCCATTCTCTCCTCCTTTCCTGAAATACTCAGATTTTCATTTACTTGTTCGTGCTCCCCACAAAGCTTCCAGGAAGCACGGCACCCTGGGCTGACTGGCCAAAACTCTTCAACACTTTCCATTCTCTTGGCACATATAAGCTTGTACAATCCAGATGAACTTCAGGACTCTTGCTTGGAATCCTGGGGCAGAAGCACTCTCTTCGCCCTTGGAGTGGTGCAATAAACCCTAATCATGGTTGATAAGTCTCCCACCACCATGTAAGAACCAGGCTTGACTTGAAGCTATTATCCTTGACAGAAAAGCAGAGAGATGGGAAGAAACCGAGTCCTTGAGGATTTCTCATTTATGTGACCCAATAAATCTCCTTTATTATTAAAATCAGTTTGCAGTGGATTTTCTGTTACTTGCAACATAAAGACTATTAACTGATTCAGGTACTTATAAATCTACCTCATTCTTTTTAATGGCCTTAGTATGAGTACCTCACAATATACTTAATGAACATTCAGGTTATTCCAGTGTGCTAGTACGGACCATACTACAACAAGCAACGTGATGTGTATCTTCACACACATGTTTGAGTCTATCAGCAGGATAAATTCTTAGAAGTCAAACTGGAGATTTGGGCATATGTGTATTTTTAATTCAATAGTGTTTTGATTTTTGGAAATACAAAGAGCTAGTGAAGAAGTTGCCTTAGGACAGGGAATGTGGTGAATGCGTGTTCTCCACATATTCTTTTTAAATGACTTTTAAAAACCAAGTAGAATATTGTTTTTCCCAGAAAAGGAAAAAAATGCACTTAGAAGCATTAAACCGTGTATCTTTAAAGTCATCTTAGAACTAGGAATCAGGTCCAGCTGCTCCAGTTTATAAATGAGGAAAGTTCCTGGGAAGTTCAGGGGTTGCCCACCCAGCAGTTCAGAGCAGAGAAAATTAGAATCTTGGTTTCCAGACTTTTCATTTGTGTTCTTCCATAAATAGCGAGCCTGGAAGCAGATTCTGTGCAGAGATGATGGAGGTTGCACCTGTGTACAGAGGTAACACATCCAGTCCAAGTTTATCCTCATTAGTACTCAGGCTGGAGTTGCAACTGTCCTTCGTTACACAATGAATCAAGCATCTGAATAAATCCTGAAACAATGAATTCTTGTCATGCTCCCTGCAGGGAGGGGTGAGCTCTATTTTAGGGGCAGGAAACTGAAGAATGGAGACTAGTGCTCTGCCAGAGGGTGTGCAAGAACCAGGCCCCCAGCTGGATCTGAATTTGACTTTTTCCAAGGGAGTATCTTACTGAGAAGAGCTGTACAAAGAACACTGGGCTTTGTGATGTAAATGTAGAGAGAGGGGCCCTGGCCCAGCATTTCTTTTTATTGCACTGAATGTCAGAAGGCTCCTTGGATAAGTTCTGGGCAAAGGTCTACCCAGCCTGCCCTGCTACAGGAAAAAACAATGACAAGAATGAAATAGTCAAAGTGGCTATGCAAAGACTTGGAAAAATTAAAATACAGAAACTCATGCCTAGGAGATGGAGGGGTTTTCAAGAGTTTAGTTAAACAAAAGGTCACAGGTGTGTTTATTTATTGCACAAATTAGAAAAATCTCTTAATATCTCTTGTCTCCAAATCCCTCATTTCATATTTTCCTCACTCCAGTGATGCATTCTAGCTCCTTGGTGTGGCTCCCACTCTCAAATTTTTTTTTTTTTTTTAAATTTTATTTATTTATTTATTTATTTATTTATGGCTGTGCTGGGTCTTCGTTTCTGTGCGAGGGCTTTCTCTAGTTGCGGCAAGTGGGGACCACTCTTCATCGCGGTGCGCGGGCCTCTCACTATCGTGGCCTCTCCCGTTGTGGGGCACAGGCTCCAGACGCGCAGGCTCAGCAATTGTGGCTCACGGGCTTAGTCGCTCCGCGGCATGTGGGATCTTCCCAGACCAGGGCTCGAACCCGTGTCCCCTGCATTGGCAGGCAGATTCTCAACCACTGCGCCACCAGGGAAGCCCTCAAATTTTTTTAATTGTAGAAATTCACTTGTTCTTCTCTTTGCCCCCAGAGAAAATATGATTTTTAAAAGTGGAAAGTGTCATTTAGCATGACACTTTATTTCACAAATGAGAAAAGCTGACTCCAGTGATTCAAGGAATATGTAGTAAGTCTCTGCATAGCCTGGCCTAATAGCTAGACTTTTTGATGCCCTGTCTCATAATATCTCTAACTATAGAATCATAGTGTTAACTTTTAAAAGTATACCAAAGAATAGAAGCATCTAACCATATTTACCAATAGTCATTTTTCTAAAACATACAATATTATTAGTTCTGCTTTAGTAAGAATTTTTCTTTTTAGAGATTCATGTGGAAGCTTATAGGTATGACATTTCATGATTATAATTTATTTTAAAATACTTCAAGAAAAAGATGAAGCAAAACGCAAAATGTAAACAATTGTTAAATCTAGGGGATGGGAGAAAGGGAGTCCTTGTACTGTTTTCACTACTTTTCTTTATATTTGAAGACTTTTTATAAAAAGGAAGGAGAAATCACGTTAACACATTAAGTATGTCCTGGAATTCAAAAGTTCCATTTTTCTAAAGCAATACATATTCATTGATGAAAATCTAGAAAGCATTGGTCTACAAAGGGAAAACAAGGTAATAACCTGCTCCCAGCCCCATTCACAGAAAAATATTGTCAACATTTTGGGGGTATTCCCTTCTAGTCAGTGTTCTGTGTATAAATTTACATACACTTATCTGTACATGTGGATCATACTTTACAGTCCATTTTATAATCACTTTAACTTAACATATAGGAAACATTTTTTTCTTGTTATTGAATTATTTCCTGTATCTTTTCAGGGATGCAAATTGATTTGCCATTACTTATTTAACCAATCTCCTATTTTAGGCCATTGTGAGATTTCCCTCAATACGTAATAATTAGTAACAAATCTCTGATGAGCATTTCTGAGCCCAAGCTGCACCCATTCGTGATTATTTCCTCAATAGTATTACAGAGTCTTTCTTATATGCCAGGCACTGTAGTCAATAAGGCTTTACATGCAATGTCTCATTTGATCTCCTACTGGTGAGGTATATTTTTTTACTACCCTCATTTTATAGATAAAAATTGTAGGCTGAGAGGTAAGTACATAGACCTAAACTTGTATCTAGTAGTCGCCAAAGCTTATGTTCAAGACACCAAGCTCCCTTGCTTATGTGTCCAGGAAGTGGAATTGCTATGGATCTCAGAGATTTTGAAAACGTATCATCATATTGCCTTACAGAAAGGTTGCAGCACACATCTTGCCATGCTACTGATTTAAAAAGAAAAAAAGGGGCCTCAAACAGGGACCCCAGGAACATCTACCCCTACCAGCCCACTTGCAAGATCTTGGTTCCCAGGCTGGAGGTCAGGCCTGAGCTCCTGTGGTGGGAGTGCCGAGTCCAAACTGCAGGACTAACAGAGAACCTCAGGCCCAAGGGAGTATTAATCAGAGTGAGACTTACTGGAGGGCCTCATCTTGGCACCAAGACCTGGCTCTACCCAACTGCCTGCAAGCTCCAGTGCTGGACATCTCAGGCCAAACAACCAGTAAGACAGGAATACAGCCCCACCCATCAAAAAAAGAAAAAAATGAAAAGACAAAAAATTATGTTACAGACAAAGGAACAAAGTAAAAACCTACAAGACCAAATAAATGAAGATGAAATAGGCAACCTACCTGGAAAAGAATTCAGAGTAATGAGAGTAAAGATGATCCAAAATCTTGGAAACAGAATGGAGAAAACAAAAGAAACGTTTAACAAGGACCTAGAAGAACAAAAGAGCAAACAAGCAGTGACGAACAACACAATAACTGAAATTAAAAATACTCTAGAAGGAACCAATAGCAGAATAACTGAGGCAGAAAAACAGATATGTGAGCTGGAAGATAAAATGGTGGAATTAACTGCTGGGGAGCAAAATAAAGAAAAAAGAATGAAAAGAATTGAGGACAGTCTCAGAGACCTCTGGGACAACATAAACTCGTGAACATTTGAATTATAAGGGTCCCAGAAGAAGAAGAGGAAAAGAAAGGGTCTGAGAAAATATTTGCAGAGATTATAGTCAAAAACTTCCCTAACATGGGAAAGGAAATAGTAAATCAAGTCCAGGAAGTGCAGAGAGTACCACACAGGATAAACACAAAGAGAAACACACCAAGACACATATTAATCAAACTATCAAAAATTAAATACAAAGAAAAAATATTAAAAGCAGGAAGGGAAAAGCAACAAATAACATACAAGGGAATCCCCATAAGGTTAACAGCTGATCTTTCAGCAGAAACTCTGCAAGCCAGAAGGGAGTGGCAGGACATATTTAAAGTGATGAAAGGGAAAAACCTAAAACCAAAATTGCCTTACCCAGCAAGGATCTCATTCAGATTCAGCAGAGAAATCAAAATCTTTATGGACAAGTAAAAGCTACAAGAATTCAGCACCACCAAACCAGTTTTACAACAAATGCTAAAGGAACTTCTCTAAACAGGAAACAGAGAGGAAAAAGACCCACAAAAACAAACTCAAATCAATTAAGAAAAGGGTAATAGGAACACACATATCGATAATCACCTTGAATGTAAATGGAGTCAATGCTCCAACCAAAAGACACAGACTGGCTGAATGGATACATAAATAAGACTCTTATATATGCTGTCTACAAGAAACCCACTTCAGACCTAGGGACACATACAGGCTGAAAGTGAGGGGATGGAAAAAGGATATTCCATGCAAATGGAAATCAAAAGAAAGCTGGAGTAGCAATACTCATATCAGATAAAATAGACTTTAAAATAAAGACTGTTACAAGAGATAAGGAAGGACACTAGATAATGATCAAGGGATCAATCCAAGAAGAAAACATAACAATTATAAATATTTATGCACCCAACATAGGAGCACCTCAGTATATATGGCAAATGCTAACAGCCATAAAAGGAGAAATTGACAGTTACACAATAATAGTGGGGGACTTAACACACCACTTACACCAATAGACATATCATTCAGACAGAAAATAAATAAGGAAACACAAGCTTTAAATGACACAATAGACCACATAGACTTAATTGATATTTATAGGACATTCCACCAAAAGTGGAAGAATACACTTTCTTCTCAAGTACAAATGGAACGTTCTCCAGAATAGATCACATCTTGGGTCACAAATCAAGCCTTGGAAAATTTAAGAAAATTGAAATCATATCAAGCATCTATTCTGACAACAGTGCTATGAGATTAGAAATCAGTTACAGGAAAAAAACTGTAAAAAACACAAATACATGGAGGCTAAACAGTGTGCTGCTAAATAACCAAGAGATCATTGAAGAAATCAAGGAAGAAGTTAAAAAGTACCTAGAAACAAATGACAATGAAAACACGATGATCCAAAACCTATGGGATGCAGCAAAATCAGTTCTAAGAAGGAAGCTCATAGCAATTCAAGCTCACCTCAAGAAACAAGAAAAATTGCAAATAAACAACCTAACCTTACACCTAAATCAACTAGAAAAAGAAGAACAAAGAAAACCCACTAAAAGTTAGGAGAAGGAAACTAAATGTTAGGAGAAAGAAAAAATCATAAAGATCAGAGCAGAAATAAATGAAATAGAAACAAAGAAAACAATAGCAAAGATCAATAAAAACTAAAAGTTGGTTCTTTGAGAAGATAAGCAAAATTTATAAACTTTTAGCAAGATTCATCCAGAAAAAAAAGGAGAGGACTCAAATCAATAAAATTAGAAATGAAAAAGGAGAGATTACAACGGACACCACAGAAATACAAAAGATCATAAGAGATTACTGCAAGCAACTCTATAACAATTAAATGGACAACCTGGAAGAAATGGACAAATTCTTGGAAAGGTCCAACTTTCCAAGATTGAACCAGGAAGAATTAGAAACTATAAACAGAACAATCACAGGTAGTGAAATTGAAACTGTAATTAAAAATCTTCCAACAAACAGAAGTCCAGGACCAGATGGCATCACAGGTGAATTCTATCAAACATTTAGAGAAGAGTTAACACCTATCCTTTTCAAACTCTTCCAAAAAATTGTGGAGGGAGGAACACTCCCAAAGTCGTTCTACGAGGCCACCATCACCCTGATACCAAAACAAGACAAAGATATCATGAAAAAAGAAAATTATAGACCAATATCACTGGTGAACATAGATGCAAAAGTCCTCAACAAAATACTAGCAAACAGAATCCACCAACACATTAAAAAGATCATACACCATGATCAAGTGGGATTTATCCCAGGGATGCAAGTGTTCTTCAATATATGCAAAATAATCAATGTGATACACCATATTAACAAATTAAAGAATAAAAAGCATATGATCATCTCAATAGATGCAGAAAAAGCTTTTGACAAAATTCAACGCTGATTTATGATAAAAACTCTCCAGAAAGTGGGCATAGAGGGAACCTACCTCAACATAATAAAAGACATATACAACAAACCCACAGCAAACATCATTCTCAATGGTGAAATTATTTCCTCTAAGATGAGGAACAAGACAAGGATGTCCACTATCACCACTATTATTCAACATAGTATTGGAAGTCCTAGCCACAGCAACTAGAGAAGAAAAAGAAATAAAAGCAATACAAAATGGAAAAGAAGAAGTAAAACTGTCACTGTTTGCCGATGACATAATACTGTACATAGAAAATCCTAAAGATGCCACCAGAAAACTACTACAACTAGTCAATGAATTTGGTAAAGTCGCAGGATACAAAATTAATGCACAGAAATCTCTTGCATTCCTATACACTAAAAACAAAAGATCAGAAACAGAAATTAAGGAAACAATCCCATTTACCATTGCAACAAAAAGAATAAAATACCTAGGAATAAACCTACCTAAGGAGACAAAAGACCTGTACTCAGAAAACTATAAAACACTGATGAAAGAAATCAAAGATAACATAAATAGATGGAGAGATATACCATGATCCTGGATTGGAAGAATCAATATTGTGAAAGTGACTATACTACCCAAAGCAATCTACAGGTTCATTGCAATCCCTATCAAAATACCAAAGGCATTTTTCACAGAACCGGAAAAATAAATTTCACAATTTGTATGGAAACACAAAAGACCCCGAATAGCCAAAGCAATCTTAAGAAAGAAAAACAGAGTTGGAGGAATCATGCTCCCTGACTTCAGACTATACTACAAAGCTACAGTAATTAAGACAGTATAGTACTGGCACAAAAACAGAAATATAGATTAATGGAACAGGATAGAAAGCCCAGAGGTAAACCCACGCACATATGATCACCTTATCTTTGACAAAGGAGGCAAGAATACGCAATGGAGAAAAGACAGTCTCTTCAATAAGTGGTGCTGAGAAAAATGTACAGATACATGTAAAAGAATGAAATTAGAACACACCCTAACACCACACACAAAAATAAACTCAAAATGGATTAAAGACCTAAATGTAAAGCCAGACACTATAAAACTCTTAGAGGAAAACATAGGCAGAACACCCTATGACATAAATCACAGCAAGATCCTTTTTGACCCACCTCCTAGAGTAAGGGAAATAAAGCAAAAATAAACAAATGGGACCTAATGAAACTTAAAAGTTTTTGCACAGCAAAGGAAACCATAAACAAGACGAAAAGACAATCCTCAGAATGGGAGAAACTATTTGCAGATGAAGCAACTGACAAAAGATTAATCTCCAAAATATACAAGCAGCTCATGCAGTTCAATATCACAAAAACAAACAACCCAATAGAAAAATGGGCAGAAGACCTAAATAAGCATTTCTCCAAAGAAGACATACAGATGGCCTACAAATACATGAAAAGATGCTCAACATCACTAATCATTAGAGAAATGCAAATCAAAACCACAATGAGATATCACCTCACACCGGTCAGAATGGCCATCATCAAAAAATCTAGAAACAATAAATGCTGCAGAGGGTGTGGAGAAAAGGGAACCCTCTTGCACTGTTGGTGGGAATGTAAATTGATACAGCCACTATGGAGAACAGTATGGAGATTCCTTAGAAAACTAAAAATAGAACTACCATATGACCCAGCAATCCCACTACTGGGCATATACCCTGAGGAAACCATAATTCAAAAAGATATACATGTACCACAATGTTCATTGCAGCACTATTTACAATAGCCAAGACATGGAAGCAACCTAAATGTCCATCAACAGGTGAATGGATAAAGAAGATGTGGCACATATATACAATGGAATATTACTCAGCCATAAAAAGGAACAAAACTGAGTTATTTTTAGTGAGATGGATGGATCTAGAGTCTGTCATAGAGAGTGAAGTAAGTCAGAAAGAGAAAAACAAATAACGTATGCTAACGCATATATATGGAATTTTAAAAAGCAGTACCGGTGAACCTAGTGTCAGGGCAGGAATAAAGACGCAGACGTAGAAAATGGACTTGAGAGCACGGGGTGGGGGAAGGGGAAACTGGGATGAAGTAAGAGAGTAACGTTGACATATATACACTACCAAATGTAAAATGGATGGCTAGTGGGAAGCTGCTTCATAGCACAGGGAGATCAGCTCGGTGCTTGGTGATGACCTAGCGGGGTGGGATAGGGAGGGTGATATGGGTATATATGTATATGTATAGCTGATTCACTTTGTTATACAGCAGAAACTAACACAACATTGTAAAGCATTTATACTCCAATAAAGGTGTGGAAAAACTTTTTAAATTTTAAAAAAAGAAAAAGAAAAAAGGGGGTGCAGGACTGACTTAATTTTGAATTCTCATTGTTTATGCAAACGGTTGACTTTTTTTTTTAAAGAAAAAGACTTTAAGACTATAGGTAGAGCTTTCTCCCCTTCACCTCCATGTCCTCTTTTACCTCTCCTGGATTTTAAACACCAGCTAAGTGGTGTTCCTTGGCTCAGATGTACATTTCAGTAGCCCTGGTTTTTTTCTGTGTCTGACTGATAAATGTCGTTGAAATGGAATAATGGTAGGGACTGCTAGAGACTGATTAAATTTTGTATTTTTCTCTTTTTCCTGGGCACACAGCTACACTACATTTTCTAGGCTTCCTTACAGAGGGCGTGGCCATGTAATTGAATTATAGCCAATGGAATGTGAGTTGACGTGGCCCATAGAAACCTCCTGTATACACTTCTCCATCTCTTTCTTCCTTCTAAATGATGCAATAGGGAGAAGCTCTGGGGAGACCATGGAAACCATGTCTTGACGATGGCACAACAGCTTCCAGCGGAGGTCCCTGACTGAAATCACGGCACAGAACATCGGACTGTTACATGAGCAAGGAATAAAGGTATGTTGTGTTGGGCCATTGAAATTTTGAAGTTAGTTTTTTACAGCAGCTAACATTATCTTAATCAATACAAAGATTTTTGCTTTGGGCTTTCCTGGTGGCGCAGTGGTTGAGAATCTGCCTGCCAATGCAGGGGACACGGGTTCGAGCTCTGGTCTGGGAAGATCCCACATGCCGCAGAGCAGCTAGACCCGTGAGCCACAATTACTGAGCCTGCGCCTCTGGAGCCCGTGCTCCGCAACAAGAGAGGCCGCGATAGTGAGAGGTCCGCGCACCGCGATGAAGAGTGGCCGCCACTTGCCGCAACTAGAGAAAGCCCTCACACAGAAACGAAGACCCAACACAGCCATAAATAAATAAAGAAATATGCTTGTACTTTGCAGATTTGAATTTTAAAAAAAATTATAAAAAATAAAAAAGATTTTTGCTTTATATATTTTGAAGACCATTGACATCTCTGCTGGATTCTTTCCCATTTGTCAAGGAAATCTGATGACCTTGCCCTGATGCACCCTTAAATCAATGTTGTGTTAAGTCTAACATTTGCTCTGAGAGAAGCTATTCTCTTTGGGAGGAAGAAAATGACAGTCTAGTTTATCTCTACTTTTTTCAAAAAATGTATTCCTTTCTTTTGCACTTCAGGGGCAGAAAAGTAAGTTAATCATTCTCGTTAGTTCTTTGCACGCTACCAGAATTGGTCTCTGAGGGATCCCTCACTTGTTATAATTATATTTTTCCTTCATTCCTGATACTCCCATTTCTTTTCCTCTTGTAGATATATATTCTAAGGTGTATGATGTATGCACATGGATTTGTATATATTCTTATTGCATTGGTTTGTTGTGTGTCTGTGTTTTTAATTTACTCGTATGAAATTGTGGCATAGATCTCATTTCGTCCCATTTTCACACACACAAAAAACTGTTTTCATAATTTATCCATATCGTGTATTTATCTCTAATTTATTAATTCTACCTGTTGCATAGAATACCACCCCATCTCCTCCTAGAGATGGACTTCTAGCTTGCCTTCCACTCACCACCACTACAAATGATTCACTAGTGAATGGCATGTGCCCCTGTAAGGCTCTGTGTGAGAATTTCTCTGGCAGATATGTGGGATTGCTGGGTCATGAGACATAGTCCTGTGAGGTTGCTTTCCAGAATGGCTCATCAATTTACAATCTCAGTGTATGAGAGTTCTCATGGCCTTACGTCATCATCCCCAATTGCCATTATTCTCCTTCCCTACATTTTTCTTTTCTGATAAGTGCAGAATAAAATTTCCTCTTCGTTTCAATTCACATAATTCACATATGTCTGATTAATAACAAGTGGACACATCTCTTAAGTAATGTCTTAGCCATTCAAATTCCCCTTCTGTGAATGACCTGAGATTCTAAGGCAAAACAGCAGAATCCATATGGGAAATCCTGTAGAAAATAAAAATATATCTTAACTGTTTTTTGTGTCCAACTTAAACTTCTGTTTAGATAATGTTACAGGCTGTCTACAACCTGAGAGATTCATTTATTCATCCCAGAAATATGTGTAGGGCACTGTCACATGTGCAAGGGATATAAAAGTTACTTGGCAACTGGCTTCTGGGTATCTGTAAAATCATGGAAGAAATAGATCGGTGTTTTCTGGTTTTACTTTCTGGAGGAGTAGACATCAAGGTGTGAGCTATTTATACCTTGATAAATCATAAGATTCCTCTTCCATCTTTCCTTTTCTCAATTGAATTTGCAGTGTCCCTGGTAAATTTGAACTACAGATTGCTGGTGTAAGTCAATGAATGCCACTAACAAAAGGAAAAACATTATGTTTCCAATACTTGTTAATTCAAAAGTTCAGTGAGGCATCTTTTCTTAAAAAGAAAACCTTAAGTACCAAAATGTTTTGCCAGTATATACCCTCCTTAGAAAAAAAGAGCTATAATCAAATCCATCACCACCCCTCTCTCAAAACTTAGAGTTGAGGGAATGTGGTTCAGAGGGATGTGAAAAATCCTCAGTGTAGAGCCTTCTGGAGATCTTCCCAATACACCACCCTGGTTCCATTTTTTAATGTTGTTTTCATTTGAAACTAGATTCATGCAGCTTGCCTGTGAAAAAAAGAGTTAGGGTCTGGAAAGGAAGAGAAGGATTAAATAAAAAGTTCTGCTAGGATGTAGCCATCATTATCTAATGCACCATGGGCAGCCCAGCTTCAGGGAATACTGACTTTCAAGGGCTGGCACTCTCGGGGACAGCTGGCACTCAGCTGGTCATGGTGCTGGCCTCGTATTGCCTCTGTGTCTCCCATAAACTCTTCTGACACTATGTAGGCTTTATTATTTTTTTTTAACATGCGGCACAGGAAATTTTTCCTCAATGCGTGTAAGAGCTGTTTGATTCCCCAAAGAAAAAGATTTGGCGAGTCAGTTAAGAGGAAAGTAGAAGCACTGAACACATGAGCACATTTTAACAATGTCCAAGTGTAACTTTTATTGCCAACAGTAGACATGCACTGGAATTTGAAATGCAGCCCAAATGCTAAATGCAGTTGTTTTTATCTGTGAGGAGAATGCTTGTGGTTTCATTCTGAGATGAGTCACTTTGTTCTGATTTATCCAGTTAGTAAATGTATCTGATTTGTTTTCATTAGGGAGTTCAAAGTTTATTTGGGGATTTTTGTTTTTGTTTTTGTTCCAGTGAAGAAAACTATCGGGTTTGGTAAGAAGAAGAGGAAATGAAATTTTATCAAAATGCTCAATAAAGATAAGGCCAAGATGTCACCTGCCATGTACAATAAAGAGGGTTTGGAGTCTTGGCATTAAGAGGGAAACTTGGAATTTCAGAAGCCCAGACTTTTGCTGTCAGTATCTGACAGCATCTTTAGGCCGTCCTGCGCTGCCAAATCAGAAAACTAAGCCTTTTGTGCCCTGTGGTCTCAATTTTGTTAAATCTACGAAATGATTTCATGATGGCGTCTAGGTGACATTTATAATTTACTAAAAACTTGAAGTTTCTCTCAGTCTACTCTACAAGACTAGACGGCTTGGTCCAATTAATCAGTTAACTCATCAATCTGCTCAGAAGTCTTTCCTGAGTGTCTATTACCTGTGGGTGCTTTGTGGGTCAGTTGACACCCTGACCTTGCTAGCTTGCAGACACGATGACCAAAGAATTCTGCCACAGTTATATTAATTGTGGTCAGCTGGATTAATATGCCTTTAGTACCAAATAAATGATGGCCAATAGGATGAATTTATTTCTCCATCAACTTGTTTTTCTTTTTATTCCTTAACCTAAAGCAATAGTTCAAGATATTACAGAATTTTAAACATAGGTATTTTCAAGACCAAAACCACCTGTTAATTTGACAAGTTTTATCATATGAATAATTTCATCATATAATAAATAGATTATATCATATAGATATATAATATAGGGTTTATCACGTAATAAATATTCTTACTAAAGGAGAAACAAGTGCTGAGCTAGCCACGAAATGGGTCAACATATTTTGAAAATGTAAAGTGATCAAGGGCCATTCAGAGTTTTCATTTAAATCTGCTGCGTTGGAGGGATATGAGAGCCAAGCTAACTTTAACTGTTAAGACTGTAAACAATTACTCAAGTAGAAAAAAAAGGCAAACAAAACTCCTTGGAAACATTTTTTTTTCCATTGTTTTTTTCCCCCCATCATTGTTTTCCAAGTCACCCCGGGGTTACCAACGCTTCCTGAACAATACTTTGTCTTAAATTTAGTGGAGTGGATTGTGATTGTAGTGGCTTTTTGTCCGTGAAGAATTTATCAGATTCACTCGCTGGCCTCCATCACTTGGCAGGATAGAAAAGCCCATTTCAGTATCTCCAGGCATACCTAATGTTGAGAAAGGTAAGCTTGTGTAGCAAACGTGAAAGAGTCCCTCTACATGCCCTATGGCTTTACTCAACCATGTTTCCTCTTTTATCATTTGTTGGAAAAATCCTTTACTATCTCTTCTTAGTTCCTTGTCCTTTGTTAGCTACAAAGGGCAGATTTTCTTTTGTAAATCCTTAGTAATTAAATGAGCACTTCAGTGGCTGTCACTCTCAATGGCCTGTTTCCTAGGCTTTTGCCTTTGACAGTCATATTTTGCAAAGGCCCCTGAGATGACTCGGCATCTTCCCCTACTTAACACTAAACCAATTGAAGCCCGTGCTCACTGCATGAAGGAGGAAAAGATTCATTAAGGGCACTTCATTAAGGAGCTGAAATGGGCCGCTCGAAATGCGCCTGAACCCACGGCAATCCAGAGGAGCTATTAGGAGAGCCACAAAGACAGTTTCGGAAACTGAACTCCAGCTCCAGTGCTGCGGATTAGGGAGAGTGATGGGATTAGTGTTTAATGACTTGGGGCAGGAGACAAAGGGAATTTTGACAAAGAGGCTTAGATATGGAAGAATTAACACTCTCTGTTCCAACCAGGCCTCCGAAGACTTCCAGCATTCTTTTCAGACTCAAAAGCCAAGGGAAGGAAAAAAAAAAAAAAAAGATGAGCAAAGCTTTAATACTGTCCTAACTTTTTTTTTTTATTGCAACAACAATACAGAGGAAATAAAAGAACCCTCTTCACTCTCTTGCACTTGAAACCTCTTTTAAAAATAAGCATCTACAGTTGTATAATTAGCCCCAAGGTGAGTTTGCCCAGGGTCTCGAGCATGTGCCAGAATGCCTCTCTTGCTAAGGCAAGTGTCAGACCAACGCAGACATGGAAGCAAAACCCAGGGTAGCAGACGCCCAGCTAAGTGGCTTTAAAAGTGTTTCCCTCTCCGGGGCTGTTTATGTTACAGGTGCAACCGAAGGGGCAAAGAGAAACGGCTTCATTGTAAAACTTCCTCCTGGCTCCATCTGGCTCAGACTCAAACAATTCCAGTGTCTATGGCCTGAGAAGTGCTTCATGAAACGAGGTGATTATCCTGCCTACGTGAGGGGATAACTTTGGAAACGTGCTTAAAGGGTGCAAGTGCTCTTGAAAAAGAATCAAGTCAACTTGGAGCAGGGCAGGCAATGTTGGAGCTTATCTATAGCATTTCCCCAGGCTTGGACAAGAGCACAATGTCATTATCTAAACACGAAGCCAAATTTAAGTGGCTGACCCGGGAGTGGAGTCATATTCCCAGGGTTGTTAAGTAAATAGACTCCAAGCACCAAATGCCTTCCAGCAGTAAGTGTGTGATTATGCCCCGCTGCTGAGAATGGCAAAATGCAGGTGCAAATGTTACTGTAGGCAAAGGTACAATCTAAATAGTGCCGTAAATGATCTCGCGCTGTAAACCAATTCAACGTGTCCTTCTTTTTAACCCAACCAAATCACTTGCAGAAAAGCTGGGTATTCATTTCATGTATTAGCCCGTATGAAATGGTCCTGAAGCAGCTCTAGACACCAAGGTATTATTTAACCCGTGTGGTTTAGTGGGACAATGGCAGCCCCCTGCCGTAATCCATTCAGAGGTAATGCTGGCAGTCAGTGTGAAACTAAATACATTACAGGGAAAGAGCTTAATGCGTTTTATAGGCAGTTGTTCATCCACATCAAACTTTAGTATTTAAAATCCGAACACTTGATCCCACGACAGGAACGGTACCTCAAGTCAGAGATTGCCACAAGTCACTACCAGGAGGTAGAAAAGGGGTCAGACTTGAGCGATGCTACAATTGCCTGAAATGAACCATTTCCTATCATCTTAGTTCTACTGGGTCACTCAGATGCCAAAGGCCCATGTAGCACTTGATCCAGTTGCTACAGGGCTCAGACCTACCTCTATTGTCCCTTACTTTTCTGCTAAGGTTTTTGCTTGAGGGATCGATGTTTTCCCAGTGCAGTGGAACTCCCGTTTCTGGTAGCTAAATTGAAGTAGGATATAATGGGTTTCCCTCACCACGTTCCCCGTCTCTCTTGACCCCAGTATGGTCTAGCAGTCTGTTCTTTGTTAAATTGAAAATGTGTAGAAATTTTATATAGAGATCCTCAGCTATATAAATAGCTTTGAAAATTGTTGTAACTTTAAAAACAGGTCAAAAAGGAAATTGAACAGCTAGTGAGTTTCATACCATCCCGTCAGCTTTTTGAAGGACTGCATTGGTCTTTCTGGTAAATGGTTGCTTTTATTGTTGGGGTTTCCACCATTCTTTTTCTGAGTAGCTTTTAACAGAAAAGGGAGCTTTGGTGGAATTTTCTGATAGAATGTCAAATATATCACTAATGGCTCCTGGCACTACATTCAAACCTAAAGAGAACTTTTTGCCTTGGGAGTATGACCTGCATGCCATTGCATTACTGAGCATCCTTCTCAGGGCGAATATCACTTCCAATGGCGAGTGGTGACCCTAGTGTGGTTCCCAGGCAAGTTCCTGATTTCTCACGGCTCACAGGTGGATCTTGTGTCCTCATGGACGGTGGCCTTGTGTTTTTGGAACCTTCAGACCAAACTGTTTCTTTGGGTACGAAAGCTTATCAAAGGGTTCTTTGATGGTATTTTCTTCAAAAGTGGACAAAGGGTTTAGAACTCTTTCAAATATGGTGAAACTTAGAATTGCTTTTTCTGTAGGATTGTATTGAAAGTCTAAGAGCTTGAAACGGTGATTCTCAGCCTTGGATAGGGGAGCCAAAATTATTATTGCTAGGGATCCATTAATCCGCTTGTTGTGTAAGCATTCTCTAGGGTCTGAATTAATAACATGTTTCACACATAGATTGTTATTTCAAAAGGAATATCTGTAGATGCTTTTATGATTAATAGCACCAAAACTATTTTAAAAGCTTTATTGAGATCATAGTCATTTTATCATTATATGTTTTCTCAAACCATGCTAAAAGTTCAATTCATATCACATAGGAACCTAGAATGATTTTGGAGGGGGGTTGATATGGAACTCTACCAGTTGCCAGTAATAAAATCCCAACTCAAACTAGCTAAAGCCAAAAAGAAAATTTACTGGTTCAGGTAACTCAGAGATATGCTGAGCTCTGTTTGCCTTTGCTTGGCTTCATTCTCAGGTATGCTTTGTCAATAGGGTGATGAGAGGGTCCTTTCCACATGATTACATGGTCCTGAAGTCTTGTGAACTCAAGGGAGACTTTATCCCAATATCCATATCAAACTCCCAAACAGAATTGTGATTGTCCAGCTCTACTTCATGAATCTCTCTCTGGACTGACCACAAGAGTTAAGGTGGAGATGGTAATCTGATTGGTCAGCATAAATTATATGCTGACCCCTGTAAGGGGAGGAGAGGTGGAGTCCCTTGATTTACAGCCCTACCAGAGTCCCATGGAGAGAGCAAGGGGCCAATTTCCGAACAGAAAAGGAGCTAATGAACACACAAGCAATGCTTACCCACTGCCAGAGGGGTTCTCATATTTTCACTTATATTTACAAGGATTGGGAATTATTGTCCTAGAATAATTATCATTATTAATTGCTGTTTTAACTAGGATCCTCTACCAGGTATCAGAAGTCAGCTAAGCCCTGATGCAACCAATGGGAATACCCTGGGAGGCACTGTTTACAGCCATTTCCAACTGTGATGTGTGTGTCTGTGTATGTTTCAGTGGGAGAAGAAGAAAGGGGAGCTGCCAAAACAAAAATCAAAATTCCCTTAAAATCCAAATCTCAATTCTTCTCTAGAAATTTAAAACACAACAGAATTAACTCACATACACACACATATCCCCATCACCACCACCACCAAATGGATGCAAGCTATAAGCATTTATTTATAGAAAGACCAAGAACATTTCTTTCTGAGCCTTTTTGTTTGTCTTGAATTGTTGTGCTCTTTCAGCCTGGGCCCCTTGGCTGAGGAAGGTCGCACCTAAGGTCCAGAGCTCTGAATAACACGACTCTTCCTTGTTGCTAGGTCTCCATGTCAAGTCCTGTTTATGTTCTTTTTCCTGGATAATTCATTTGTTTCCAGGAATCAGTAATTCTGTAATTAGTGCCCATTTCTTTTCCTTATTCCTGTCTATCAGTCTCTTCACCTTTATCCCTTCTGGCATCACTCCTCATTTCCTTAATTTTCCCTATATTTTTTCCATTCTTTGAAATAAAATCATTTTAAGTCCTTATTTCACCTTTCTCAGTTACGGGCATTATGAACAACTGGTATGATATGAAGAGCAGATGACCTGACTCTTACAATAATATAGTGATGACGGTGATGATGAAAATGAACATAAATTGAGCCCTTATTGAGCTAGACACTCTCTCTATATTATCTTATTTAATCCTTACACTAACTTTATACGGTAGTGGTTCCATGTGAGTTTTATTTGGAGAGTAATTCAGGCTTTGAACTCATTTTCAGTGTTTGAGAAATTCTCAATAATATGAATTTCGATGGAATTTCCTGGTACAGAAGCCAAAAAATGTTCAGATACTTGTTGTTCCAGACATCCTTGTAGCTGGGGTGTGGGCACACGACCTACCCTCAGCCCAAGATAGGTACCTGCCTCAGACTTTAAATTGGTAGCTAGGGATACAAAAGGCAGGAAAGTAGAGAATTTGTTTCTCAGATAATGACGGCATAGATGGCTTCAGCATTCAGATCCCAGGGGCTGCAGGGGCTGCAGTGTTTACTGTGGCAGCTAATGTCCAAGGCTAGTAGTAGTGGTGGATAAACTCCACTATTGCATGTCAGCAGCTCCAGTGATGAAAGTCCCCACCAACTAGCTTTGGAGGATCATTTTGGCTGTGGTCTGGCTGTTGCCTAGACCTCCTTCTTTCTGCCAGTTCTGAGTCTGGTTCTCCAGTCTCTGATGTTTTTAGAAACATAAAATACAATATAGATGCTGTTCCTGTAGTTGAGCAACAGAGAAGCCTTCCCATTGAGCTCTCTCTTATTCTTGCAATAAATTCCTTCCTGCCTAAATCAACCATAGCTAGTTTACATTACTTGAAAAAAAGTACTCCAATGGCTACAGACATGTTATTTTTTAATTTCATTTTTAAAATGGGCAGAAGACCTGAATAGACATTCTTCCAGTGTAGACATACAGATGGCTAACAGGCACATGAAATATGCTCATCATTGCTAATTATTAGAGAAATGCAAATCATAACAAAAATGAGATACCACCTCACACCTGTCAGAATGGCTATCATCAAAAAGTCTACAAGTAACAAACGTTGGAGAGGGTGTGGAGAAAAGGAAACCCTTGTACACTGTTAGTGGGAATGTAGATTGGTGCAGCCACTATGGAAGACAGTATGGAGGTTCCTCAAAAAACTGAAGATAGAACTACTACATGATCCAGCAATTCCATTCCTGGGTATATATATCTGGAAAAAACAAAAACATTAATTCGAAAAGATACATGCACTATTTACAATAGCCAAGATATGGAAACAACCCAAGTGCACATCGACAGATGAATGGATTAAGAAGGTGTGATATATATAATGGAATATTACTCAGCCATAAAAAGAATGAAATTCTGCCATTTGCAGCAACATGGATGGACCTAGAGAATATTATGCTTAGCGAAGTGAGTCAGACAAAGACAAATACTATATGATATCACTTATATGTGGAGTCTAAAAAATAATACAAATGAATGTATAGGCAAAATAGAAACAGACTCACAGATATAGAAATAAACTTGTGGTTACCAAAGGGGAGAGGGATGTAGGGAGGGACCAACTAGGTGTATGGGATTAACACATACAAACTGCTATATGTAAAATAGATAAGCAACAAGGATACAGCAAAGGGAATTGTAGACATTATCTTGTAACAAGCTATAATAGAGGATAATTTACAAAAATACCAAATCACTATGCCGTACACCCAAAACTAATATAATATTGTAAATCAACTATACTTCAATAAATAAAAGAAAATGGAAATTAATTTTTTAAAAAAGATTTGGTAACCCAGGCTTAGAGAAACAAATACATTGTGCAAGCTCAAGCAAACAGTATTAGAGTCAGGCTGACCTGAGAGTCTATATTCACCCACTACCCATCACATAAGCAGGGAAGAAAAGACCAGTAAGTGAGATTGGTCTGAATATAACTTAGAAAGATGTCGATGTCCTTGATTAAAGTCTCAATTTGACAAAGTCTTTCCCAAAGTCACAATTATTTGGATAACCTTTCTTTGTCTAGAAAATGAAAAGTTTGGTCTAGATTTCTGGCTTCGAACTATTGGGGATGGGGTCACATACTTCCATGCTGCTAGCACCCAGCACAATACCTGATTCATAGGAGATGCTCAATAAATAGTTGTTAAATGAATCCTAACCACCTAATGCATTTTACCTGGTTTGAACTTTCAATAAAGCATACTAAAGCTCCAGCAGTTTCCAAAAGTCACTAACTTTCTTTCACCTCCAAACAGTAAGGCACTTGATGCAAACCTCCCTCAGCATTTCCGTCCTGAGTTTGAGATCATTTTCAAAAGCTCATGGAGAGATACATTAATGTATACCAAAACCATGGATGACTCCTGACTAGAGTTTTAACTTAAGAAAAGTGATTATTTTCCCCATTTTTTTTCTTTATATCTCAAGGGCATGGAGAATAATTACCCAAGAAGTAAAGAGATGGCAAGAAGACACCCCCTTTTTCCTGAAACCACTTCTGCCCAAAATAGTACCAAGAGGGCTTAGAATTTCCTCTGTATCCTCTGCCAATGGTGCTAAAAGATCAAGACCAAAAAACAGTCTCCTTCCCTCTTCGGTGCAGAAAATGCAATCCAGAACCTGCTGTAGAAGGGAGAGACCCCTCTCCTGCTGCCATATCCCCTGCCTTTCCCCTCTCCACTCCCTTCTCATGATCTTTCTCCCTTCTCTTTTTGCTCCCCCTCACCTTTTCTTCCAAACCCTACCCAGGGTTTATAGTAGCTGTCAGAGCTGGGCATGCCCATTAGCTGCAGGCAAATCTTGTTTGCCAGCAGGAAGCTGTAGGAATTCTCCCCTAGTGGTGTTTTCACTCTTTATGTGAGCTTAATCCAGGGGATTAACAAATGGATCAGCTGGAGGCCTCCTCTTACCATGACAGAATGGGCAAGTTCAAGCAGGAATAGTCCCTGAAATGTCTGGTTCTGCTGGGAGCTAAGAACACAACACCTACCGGCTCTGGGCAGGGTGTGTCCCCAGAGGAGGTCCTGGTCGCAGAGGAAATAGCTTTGCTGACGTGGTGCCTCTCCCTGCCAGCTTCATATGTGCCTTCCTTCTCCGCTCACTGTGCCCACTGTCTTGCAGCCCTAGTGCCAGCCCTCCTCATCCCTATCTGGGCCCTGACTTTCCCTTATCACCTGCCACTTACTTACAAGCTTCATGGTTTCTCCTGCATCTCCCCTCCAGACCCTGCCCAGAATCCATTCTCTTCCTGCTGTGTCCCATATTCTACGTGTCTTAACACGGGTTCCCCAGAAGCAGAATGTGTGGCGGAGATTCTTGGGCAAGTGATTTTAGTGGGAAAATGCTCTTAGGAGAAGGAGTGTGAAGCAAGAAAGACCAGAAGAAGAGAATAAAGCAAGGATAGGGTCTCAGCTGGAGACTGTCTTCAGGGTGATCCCATGGGCAGCTCTGGAGGATGAATTGCCCCACATAATGGGTTCTATCTTGAGGCAAGGGGCCTGGTATTTGGCACGGCTATGCCAGTCATGTACTGGTGGCTGGCGTGGAGAAGGAATACCTCCCAGGGGAGATGGCTCCAATTCATCCACAATTCTCCACAGAAGAGGGCAGCTGGGGGATGGATGTAGGTCCGGGTGAAGGATACCTAGATGGGACGCTGCAGCATCCACTGTATATGGATTTCAGGAGAGGAGGCTTCTGTGGCTTTAGATCAGTCTCAGCTCTCACCAGAGCATAAAGCAATCAGAGCACAGGGTGATGAGAGAGAGAGAGAAAAAGACGGGCAGCACTGCCCGGGGGTGACGCCAAGTATGTGGTCTATGTCTAGTAAGTGTATATAAGTGTATAATAGTGGTCACTGTGTTTTATGTAGTATGACTTCCCCCCAACTCCATCTTCTGTTACTTTACATATAAGTAACAAAATCCCAGTCTTCCATCCTGCATAACTTGAAAAAATTCTCTCCCAAATAATTCTAGGCTTTTCCAAAGAGTGTTACATTCTCCCGGCTATTGCATGCCATCGTTCCATCGGAGCCACTGCTCCAGCCTTGTCCCTGGTCATAACTGCCCCACTAATAATTATTTCCATTTATTGCCTCAAAAACATAAACATCTCCCACCTTTCATTCCTCATGTACTGAAGATGCCTCAAAGGAGTTACAAAACAAGAAAGGAAAACTTAACCTGGATACCAGACTCCTGAATATCCTGGGTATCAGACCCCTGAGTCCATCAGCCATGCCCTTTTTCACAGAAGGCCCCTCTTCCATTAGTCATTTTTCTCCTTGCCCTCAACTCTACACCCCAGAAAACAACCATCTCTTTCAAGCCCTCACTTCCCTGGGGTTCCCTGAATGCCAGACTCAAGCTTTCTCCCTAAGAAAGAGCATGGTTTGGTAAGTCTTTGGGGTATATTAATGACATTTTGAAACCACATTTTGCTTTTGACTCATTGTTTTCCTTTTCAGCTTTATTGCATCTTGTGATAATATATATTTGTCCACCTTAAACAGAGAAGTATATAATTAGATATTTAGGAAAATAATCTCTCCATGTCTTCTAAGAAAGTCATTTCCCCTGATCATCAAATTCCGTGATGGTAAGATTTTTAGGGGAAACATGGCCATCCAGCTAAACCCTATATTTCCCAGCCTCCCTTGCAGCTAAGTGTGACGTCATGACCAATTGGATATGCACAGAAATGATGTGTGTCATTTCTTAATCATATTATAAAGAAGGGGCATGGCTTCTCTCCTCACACCTCTTCCCACCATCTAACAAGCCACCTCGCCACATCACGTGAGCCCAGGCTAGAACTCCATTGCTTCTGTGAGCACCTAGAGCACATAATGACAGTAAGCCACTCCATGTCCTACTGAAAGGACGATGGCACTGTGTCAGTGTTGACACCTGGGGATGGCAGAACTGCAATAGAGAGGGTCCCTGAGTTTTCAACACTGTGATGATGCCGAGTCAGCCATGAAATGAGACAAACTTCTCTCTTGTCTAAGCCACTAGGTCTAGTTCAGCACCCAAACATGCATCGTAACTCATCCAGCCCAGATGGGCTGGGCTTCGTTCAGGGACTGAACCAATTGAATGGAAGCCCTGATGGCTAAGACAAAGAGGGAGTGGCTGGGGAAAACATAAAATGTTTCAAAATAACAAATGGGGAAACTGGAAGAATAATTGTTTTTAATGTCAACGTTCTCCCTCAATTAAATGTGATGTGGAAAAATACACACAAGGGAAACACGCAATTGAACCAATCACATCATAACCTCTTCCCACTGATCCATGTAACTTACATTCCTTTTTTTTTTTTTTTAATTTTTATTTATTTATTTTTGGTTGTGTTGGGTCTTCGTTTCTGTGTGAGGGCTTTCTCTAGTTGTGGCAAGCGGGGGCCACTCTTCATCGCGGTGCGCGGGCCTCTCACTATCGCAGCCTCTCTTGTTGCGGAGCACAGGCTCCAGTCGCGCAGGCTCAGTAGTTGTGGCTCACGGGCCCAGTCGCTCCGCGGCATGTGGGATCTTCTCAGACCAGGGCTCGAACCCGCGTCCCCTGCATTGGCAGGCAGATTCTCAACCACTGCGCCACCAGGGAAGCCCACTTACATTGCATTTTTTATACTTCCAAGAGAAAATAAATCCTTCTTGCAAGTTTATTAAGAATATCAGCAGTTTGGTTTACTTTATTATGTTTGATGTTAGGGACAATAGAAACAACAGAAACCCTTTTTGCTTTTTTTTGCATTTTTGCAAATGGTATAAAATTAATTTTTAGAGTAAAATCACCCCTTTTTGATGCTCTAACATTCAAGTCCCCATGATGACACTTGACACATTAAGGCAATATTTTCAGGTTATCCCAAAACATCATGCACACCCTAAAATGCCTACAATGCCTGGTATTAGCTGCAGGAACCAAGATGTCTACAGTCTATATTTTTTCTTTATAGAAGGATTTTACAGAGTTTTATAGTGAGGGATTATGATGAGGGTTTAGCTAGGCACACTTTTTTTTTTTTTAAATAAAGAAGCCATTATATATTTACTTGTTATAGAGATGATCAGATTTCCCCAAATGTCCTCCAAACAGGCTGGTTATCTTGTTCAAGGAGGTTTATCCTATCATACTGCCAACAGGGTGACTTAGAGCTGCGATGGACTTATTTAGCTGGTTTCTTCACTTCTGGAAACCTCTCCCCCACATGTCGCTCATGCCTGTGTGCGTTTTGAATCCTGCTTTTCTCCATAGCTCCTTTTTGAGAAAACCTTCCTACTTCATTCTTCTCAGTCTTAACCCGTCCATTCTCCAAATTCTCACATCACCCATGAAATCTTCTTCTATAGTTTATGAACACTTATTGTTCCCATATGGGGTTTCTGTACCACAAGACTTAGCCCTTCGGCACATGATGGTTTGTACAGATCAGGGTTTTTTCAAGTGTATAGTTTTCTCTCCCCAACTAGATTCTTAGATGCAGAGATCACATCTTACCCTGCTCCTTTAGTTCCTGTAGATCTGACCATCTCCTAGATGCATAGGAGATGCTTAATATTGAGTATTAGCTTAATATTGAGTATAGTTTTAACAACCAATCCATCAATTAAAATGATGGATTGGTTGTTAAAACTTCCAAGTATCTTTAATTCCTTCTTCTATTACATCTTTAAAATTTTCTCATCAACTAGTGTGTATGTGTGTGTGCATATAAATGTATGTGTTCATTTAGTTAACAAATATTTATCGAGTACCTAGTATGTGTCAGGCAGAATGCTGACTGCTGGTGTCAAAAACTGGACGTGACAAGACCTTGGTTTTCTTTGTCCTGGGTAGGTGATGGAATAGTTATTTAGAGAAAGAGCAAGTCAGGAGAAGGAGCTGACTTGAGTAGAAGAGCCAGGATGGAGATGTGTCATGCTCAAAGTTCAAGGGAGACATCCAGGTAGTACTTAGAAATGTGATTCTAGGAGCACATGTGGGGATTTGGTCTGGATGTAGATCTCTGGGAGACATTTTTCTGGGGAAGACACCAAACATTTGCTGGATCCATGGGTCCAGTTAAGTCTTCTAGAGGGACAGGAAAAGAAAGAAAGGTTTGAGCAGACAATGGTATTATATATGACAAGTAAAACACTTGGAAGGAACTCCACTGAGGTTTAGGTGACCTAAAAATCATATTTAATCTGTAAACAACCATCTGCAGTAAGGGCTTGGAGAAATGGGGGTAATTCTGGGGTCACTGCTAGGAATCGCCTGCCCCTCATTTGTCTGAATGTTTTGAACCCTAGTCTGATGATGCTTGGTTGGGTTGGCAGATAGGCCAGGGGATACAGGTTCTGGCCCGACTCTACCACAAGGAGCAGACAAATAAGAAGAGTCTGGGGCTTCCCTGGTGGCGCAGTGGTTGAGAATCTGCCTGCTAATGCAGGGGACACGGGTTCGAGCCCTGGTCTGGGAAGATCCCACATGCCACGGAGCAGCTGGGCCCGTGAGCCACAATTGCTGAGCCTGCGCGTCTGGAGCCTGTGCCCCGCGACGGGAGGGGCCGCGATAGAGAAAGGCCCGCGCACCGCGATGAAGAGCGGTCCCCGCACCGCGATGAAGAGTGGCCCCCGCTTGCCGCAACTGGAGAAAGCCCTCGCACGAACCGAAGACCCAACACAGCCAAAAATAAATAAATAAATAAATAAAATCAAGTAAAAAAAAAAAAAAGAAGAAGAGTCTGACGATCCTGGACTACACCTACCAGAGGGTCAGAATGAGGGTTTCACCCATTTTCTTTTTCCCTTGAGTTAATACAAAGTGTGGGTCTGGTCCTAGTTCTGCCACAGGTTAATGCTATTGCCTTGGGCAGCTATCACTTCTCTGGGGCTTAGGTTATATCTATAAGAAGAAGGGATGAATTACATAATTTTTAGGACAACTCAATACTCCAAAATTCTCTGCTTGAGACAGATCAGATGACGTGAAACCACTTTGGTTTAGAGGTGTCTTCTGACCCTCAGATCAGGTCCAAATGCATCCTGGATACCTGTGGTCCCCTGGACAGTCTTCAGTGAAAGGAACAATCAGAAATCTTGCCTCTCTTACAGCCAAGAACCAGGAAATCAGAATGCTGGCATCCGTGTCGGTGTGCATCTTGAGGCCTAGCAATATCCCCCTTGCTGCCTAAATTGATATCTGAAACTGCATCATTAGAAAAGAGGCTTTTTTAAGAGCTGTGTTTCATAACTTCGGGTCTTCAGACCCCTAGGTGGTAAATGATGTTGTTCACTAGGTGGTATGGGAAACTATAGGATAAATGCTGTGAATCCCCTGAGGGCATCAATTTAACTCAACATTTTAAGAGAAAAAGCAATTTCAAGTTAACCTGAACACTACGGAGCAGAGTACAAACTTTGTATTTGGCCTAAAGATTGCATAAGAGATATCAATGAAACCTGGCGTTTCCTGGTTGCTGTGGGTTATGTGCTTCTTTCACAAGGACCAAAACCTCTCTCTTTTGTTAAGAAGCCCTGGCGCTATTGCAAGGCATGTCTTTGCACGATGGATCTATGAGGTATTTAGCACTCTCGAGTACCTGAGAATTTCTTCTTGAGCTAGAACAATTTATGTTTCTTTTGCCTGTAGAAAAAGCAAGGGCCCCAATCTGGAGAATTTGGGCTGACACTGTGCAGATGATTTTTGTCTTTACCAGAACATTCTCTTATGGAGGGGGTTGGAGCAATTTAGTATTGAAGGATCTGGTTCCAGTCATTACATAATGAGCTCATAAAAGAGTAGCTGGGTATGGCTTTAGAAGACCTAAAATTCCCTTCGAGTCATGATTTGATTACCTAGAAAATGCAGAGTATCTAATCATTTGGACCCAAATAGTTGGTTTTGCTCTTGTAAACTCCTGACTGAAAGCAATTATTTCCCAAGTTCTAGAGACAAGTGAACTGTAGAAGAGCAGCTGTAGAACTTGTAAGACAATATGATAATTACCAAGTTTGACATGTGCTATGACAACAGTCTTGCTCATCAATAGTTTCACTCTAAAAACAGTCATTGAAAGCATGTTGGGCAGCCAGTGTTCAATTCTACATGCCAGAGGGAGGGCGTGGTAGTGCAGAAAATCCAACGCAACAGATAATCCCCAAATCATCTGTTGTTTGGCCTCAGGAGGTATCATGTTTTTAATTTTTCAAATTTTTTGGCAGCAGATTCACATCCTTTAATTAGATCCTATGCAAGTTATTGTCAATATCAGCGTCACTTTCTGGACAGACACTCATGGCTGGCAGGAAAGGCCACCCTGGGCAGCAAGAGAAATTCATTTGGGGATTAAAAATTAGCAGGAGACAATTCTGACACAGATAATCCTCATGCGGATAATTAAGTGTTGACTGGCACGTAGGGAGATGCATTTACAGCAGAGTGTGCAATGCTGTTGTATAATTGGGTTGGTAGAGGGAAAATCTTCACTTCCTATAGCAGAGTTGCTCAGTGAATGTAAAACAAAGCTACACGGAAAACCAGCCACCTGAAGACCAAGATTTCAAATCACAAACTGAAGCAACTATGAGAATATCTCAACCCAAGGGTGTTACAGAGGCTTGAGGTTGGATGGGGGTAGTTGTTGATGGTTTAATAGTTTTCAAAGTATATTAAATATTACTCTAACCAGGGATCTTTTCTGAGTTCTCTCCCTTATCTACAGCCCTCTGGTTTCCTTTTTTAAATCTCTAGCTAGGGTTTTACAGAAAGCTTGTGTCTGGCATACTCCAAGTGACACTGGTGCAACTTAGGGAGGGGAAAATGATCTGTGGAGGAATACTGGAGGAATACTTCCCTACTTCTCCTACTCTGTTCAATGGGAACATTGTTATCGATCTTACAGGAGAATTCTAAGGACTAGAGAAAATGTTTGTAAAGCACTTGGTACTGCTACATAGGAAGCAACAAATCTGTAATAGATATGTCTCACTCTTCTTAATAATTTGGGTTAAGAATTAAGAATATCTTATTCCTATTAATGATAATATCCCAATGGCAATTAATGATAATATCTCAATGGCAATATCACCTACTACTGGTGTGTTGAGAAGAATAAAATAAATAATCTAAAAGACAAGCTCTTTGAAAACAAATAGCACCACCTTGTAGAATTTACTTTTCAGCAAGTAGGCCCAGTGGCAAAAATTAAGATTTTGGACTATTTGGGTGGAGCAAATTTAGATGTTTAGACATTAGATGGAAGATTACAGAAGATCCTCTGCAAATTTCTTCAAGAAAATAATACTTGCCCACCCATCCAGGGTAGACCAAGGGTAGTTGTGACTTCTGGTTACTCCTTCTTATCCATTGTTTCCTGTTCTGGCTATGCTAAGAAGGCATCCATTGGAACTTGAGGCCGCTTGCATATGGGAAATACACTGAACACAGCATGTTCAAATCACTTGTTCATAATTCATTCATTTGAAGTTGTGAAAAGTAGTTCCTGCCACATGATATGTCCTCATAAATATTTGTTGAGTGAATGTAGGAAATGCAGGAAACCTATCAATAGGTGTGTGACTATAGAATCTTAACACTGAAAGGAATCTTAGAAATCATCTATTTCAAGTAGAAAGCACACTTATGGATACCAAGAGGGAAAGGGGTGGGGGTGCGGGAGGGATCAACTGGGAGATTGGAATTGACATATACACACTAGTATATATAAAATAGATAACTAATAAGAACCTACTGTATAGCACAGGGAACTTTACTCAATACTCTGTAATGACTTATATGGGAATAGAATCTAAAAAAGAGTGGATATATGTATATGTATAACTGATTCACTTTACTGTACAGCAGAAACTAATACAACATTGTAAATCAACTATATGCCAATAAAATTAATTTAAAAATAAATAAAAGCATAAATTAAAAAAATTAAAAATGAAAAAAAATCATCTGTTTCAAGTAAAAAATAGATAAACTATTCTTTTAGTCCGTTCAGGCTGCTGTAACAGATACCACAGAATGGGTGGCTTATAAACTCATAGTTCTAGAATCTGGAAGTCCGAAATCAGGGTGCCAGCCTGGTCAAGTGAGGGCCCCTTTCTGGGTCACAGACTTTTTGTATCCTCACATGGCAGAAGGCACTACGCTAGCTAGTTCTCTGAGGCCTTTTTTCTTTCTTTTTTTTTTTTTTGGTAAAAGAGCATTAATCTCATTCATGAGAGCTCCCTTATGACCTAATCACTTCCAAAAGACCCCATTTCCTAATGCCATCACCTTGGGCATTAAGTTTTCAACATACGAATTTGGGGAGGACACAGATATTTGTACCAGAGCAACAACTTAAATATTTTCAATAGAAGATGTGTTAAATAAATTATGCAACCATTAACTGGAACACTATACAGCTGATAAAAAGGAGGTGTGCTTTTATGTATTGTCAAGGCAAGGCGTTCCTCATATTTTATTTCAAAAAGAAATAAGTCAGAAATGCACTATATAATTCCGTTTGCATTTTAAAGTACAATATAAATGTTTTAATATGCTTAGAAATGTCTGGAATGATCAAAGAAATTTGAACAGTGGTTATCTCTAGGGCATAGGTTGGAGAGGTGGATAAAATAAGAGAAATGAGGGGAAACTACCATTTTGTTTCATGAAATATTGTGCCGTTTGAGTTTTAAAAACAAGCGTATGTTACCTTCACAATAATTAAAAAGAAACTAAAAAACTCCACATAGTTCAGCTTTCTTTTCTTTTAACTTTTTAAAAAAATTAATTTATTTTAATTTCAACCTTGTTGAAGTATAATTGACAAGATTCTATGATATTTACAGTATATATTGTGGTGATTTGATAAATGTATTCATTGTGAAATGATTCCCCCCATCTAGTTAATTAACAAATCCATCACCTCACATATTTGTCTTTTTTTTTTTTTTTTTTTGGTAAGAACAGTTAAGCTTTACTCTTTTAGTAATTCTCAATTATATAATACAGTGTCACCAACTATAGTCACCATGTTTTACATTAGTAAACATCCTCAGACCTCATTCATCTTATAGCTGAAAGTTTGTACCCCTGTACCAACCTCTCTCTATTTCCCTGAGCCCTGGCAACCACTTTTCTACTCTCCATTTCTATGAGTTTGACTTTTTTTTTTTAAGATTATACCTGTAAGTGATACCATGCAGTATTTATCCATCAATGGATGAATGAATAAAGAAGATGTGGTATAAATATGCAGTGGAATATTATTCAGCCCTGAGAAAGATGGAAACCCTATCATTTGCAATAACATGGATGAAGCTGGAGGGCATTATCCTAAGTGAAATAAGCCAGAGAAAGACAAATACTGTACGGTACCACTTATATGTGGAATTATCTTGCTTCTTTCACAGAAGAAGAAACTAAAACTCCGAGAAATTCCAAAGGTAGAAGCTGGTAACTGAAAGACAACTTTGCAATCATTGAGTCTACCCTCCTCATAGTATACAGATACGGAAACTGAGGCACAAAGAAGGCAGCCGAGTTATGGTTTCAAAGACTAAAGCCTGACTCACTCATTTTGGATGATGTAAGTGTTGACTTCAGACAATTTGGTGGGCAGCATTGATTCTCCTATTTATTAAAATGTCAGAAAGGGTACCGATGGCAACTCCTAAAAGGCTTGCAGGTGGTGTTCTCCAAAACACAATCCTCAAACCTCGAAGAAGATAAAAACTAATATTCTAGCTCAATGATAAAAACAATGTATATTTAGGATATCAAAGCAAGGACAGTTCATTAAAAAAAAAATCTATGAAAGTCAAAGACAGACATATGTATCTATTTATATATACATATTTATATAAACTTATAAAATACATGTACAATAAACCACATTTAAAAGCTATGGAATATTAAACAGGAAAAAGCCAGACTTCAAAGACATTTGCTCAATAATTTACTTCTTCTCAAGTTACACTTTGTGTATGTCCCAGTGGAAGATAATATTGCCTCTGAAATTTTAACGGGAGTGTAAAGAAATCCAAATTTATTTATACACTCTTGTTTAACTGATCATATTAATGTAAGAACATAGTGGCCATATTTTGATGCAGTAAGATTGTCTCTTGTTACATACCGCAAACCAATTTTGTAGCTAAAACATATCACTCGGGGTTGGCTGAGTTGGTTCTGGTCTCGTTGGCCGTGCCTGTGCTTTTGTCTGTGTTACACACAGAGAAGTGGAAAATTGAGACCATTCCTTGAATAGCTCAAGCCTCAAATGAACATTTGTCCAATAATTTGGATATTTTGATTGTAATAGAATAATTCCCAATTTGCCCCAATTCTTCGCCTCACTCTGCCCATGCAGAACATAAAATAAACCAAGTTTACGGAAGGGCTGTTATCAGAAGAAAGGATGCTGAGAAGTTAATGTATCTATATTATGATTCAGCCCGAGGTGCCAAAGCAGTACCTGTATTAAATCACGCATCGGAATCGTGTCTGAGCAGACGAGCTGTGTCCACCTTCCTCTGGCTCTCCACAAAGTTTCCCGAAGGAGATGTTGGCATTTTCATGTGCCAGGAAAATAGAAGCTGAAGTCAAGAAAACCGCCACATCTGGAACAGGAGGAAAGATTTCACTGGAAAGAACTTGACAAACTCTGAAAACAAAGTTCTAGACTTTACTAATTTATTTTGGCTGCAAAGCCGAGCTCAATGCAAAGCTCAAAGAGGATTTGTCCGAGGCCCCTTTCAAAGAAATAAAGAGCCAACCCAAGCTAAAATTAATGCATCGACTGCATAAACAGTCAAGATAGTTATCTGATACTGAGGGAATCGAGCCACACTAGGCCTTTTTGTTATTTATGGGATTATTATTGGAGGAAACAGAAGCAATTAGATATCCCCTTGCTCTCAGAGCAGGGGAAGGAAAAAAGGTGTCAAACATAGTTTTTCAATTTGGTCTCTTGATCATTTGGTTCTCGCTACATCTTAAAATCCAAATATACATACGCCCCTGGTGCCCCACGCACTGGGCTCTCAGCTGTTCCTTTGACTATTTCTCCTTTATCCTTTAAGAACTCCATGGGTTTTGCATGATGTATGGAAAGACTTTAAAATATCTTAAAAATAGAAGCTGTAACTTGAGAAACAAAGTACATCTATTATGGTGTGTGAGTACAAAAGTAATGCCTATATGTAGATATACATTGTAGAAAACAGAGAGGAAAAGAACCCTAAGAATCACTTGTATTGTAGAAAACATTTGCCATTCTTTTGTCTGCCCAGCTTTTGAAGCTCCTGCTCTGGGAAGATTCCCCAAAGTGTGAGTCTTTTCAGGAGTCAATCGAGGGTGTGGCATGTACCCTTTTGGTTTGAATCTGGACGGACGGACACAGAAGCAGAGTGGGGAGTTCATCTCGGTGGCAAGAGCATCACGTCTGTTCTCCAGAGCCCTCAGTGATGGGGTGCGGTATCTGTCCAGTGTTGGCAGTGGCCACGGTGCCCGCTGGGACCTCTAGGGTAAGATGACAGAAGTGGCAGGGTTCTCACCCTGTGGACCCTGTGGGGTGACTTGGCTGTGGTCCTGGCTGCAGAGGGCTTCCTTCCCTTGTGTCTGCCTGTTTCCCAGGCCTGTCCTCTAGATTCTCCAATGCTCCCATGGGTTCCCCAATATCCATGCAGTAAATTCTTTTTCTGCTTAAGAGAGGCAGGGAAGGTTTCTGTTGCTTGCAGTTTAGAACCTGGACAAGTACTCCTATAATTCCTTTACTCAGAGATACACCCTCATGAATATTTTAACAGATAGTGTTCTGGTCTTTCTTCTGTACCTATTTTGCCATATGAGGGCAGAGTCCTTAATACCTGGTTTGGAGAGCAGTATGACTTACCTTGCCTTAGATGTGCAGATAGGGGTTTATTTCCTGCTTGCCTCAGAGGTCCAAAGGCATATTTGTAATTTTCCTTAGCTTCCAGCCGAGGTGACTGGGGATATAAAAATTTCCAGAGTACCCACTGGGACACCTGCAGCATGTGACATTTTTCTCTCATGTTAATGGGAAGAGTTGTGATTTCATTTCTGAGTGCCTACTGTTTACCGGGTCCTTTACTGAGTGCTTTACAGAGAGAGGTTAGTGCATCTGTTCCTCATAAAATTCCTAGGTAGTAGTTTCCATGAGGTAGATATTGTTACTGCTCCTATTTTACAGAGGTGCAAACTGAGGTTTACAAATATTAATTAGCTTGTCTAAGTTTATAAGCAGGAAGGGGTAGCTCCAGAATTTGTACCCAGGTTGGCAGACTCCAAAGACTTCTCTCTAAACCACATCAACAAATTTACCCCCAGGTCGGGCTGCTGGAGCCCTTAGGTCATTTGTATGCTGGCTTTCCCTCGATTCCATGGCTGGCTAATTAGAACAGGAGTGTTTTACTGTAATCCTGCTCTGTGAGGGCACTGTTTAATGCCAGCAGATAATGAAGAAATAGATGGCATACTCTTTTAATTCAAGGCTCAATAATAAAAGTCACATGCCTTCAGAGAGCGCATTGTGGTCTACACAGCATTTAATATGGATCATCTCACTTAATGCCGTGAAATGACTAGAGAACAATAACCAAAATATGCCAAAATATGCCAAGTAACTTGGGGCTTAGAGAAAAAAGGGAAGGGAGAGGAGGTGAGGTTAATGAGGGTGAACTGCTAAGGGAAAATGTTTTTTTAGGAATTTCTGGAAGTCAATTTTAGTGCTTGATGGTGAATAGGTGGAGGGAATTTCACTACTGAGTTGTTTATGCATATAACTGTCAGTGGTCCATATTGAGTTTGGTGGGATATGTTTTTAAATCTTGATGTGATTGATGGGCTTGACATTTATTGGTTCCTGTTAAAATGGAATCTTTTGCAAGGATTGGTCCAGCAAGAGGGGTGAGTGGATGGGCTTAATTAAACCTCTCTCGGAGCCATGGTGTACCATCACCCCTTAGATCTATAAAACAGCCCTGACACAAGGTCTTATTCCTGGCTGATGATGAGCCCACCATGGACACAGCTGTGCTGTCCTTGTCCTCAAGGAGCCTTATGTTGGGGAGAAAGAGATGAATGTGAAAGAACTGGGTGGGGGAGGGGAGGTACTCCTGCTCTTCTGCCTCTGAAGCGGGCTTCATGGAGCAGGTGTGATAAGTGACACTTTCTGGTGCCTAGAGTAACAAAACCCTGTTGGAAAGGCACATGTTCTAGCAAAGTTGGGGTTTTCAGGTCAGCTATGACAAAGCTCCCCTGGATGTGCTGTAAACAGAATGTCAGACAGGTTGAAAATCATCGTCAGAGAGCTTAAAGCACCTGTAATTTTGAAAAGTACAATCCGAGTGAAATTGGTTTGCATCAAAATAAAGGAATCTCCACCCCAATGTTCATTGCCGCACTGTTTACAATCGCCAGGTCATGGAAGCAACCTAAATGCCCATTGACAGACGAATGGATAAAGAAGATGTGGTACATATATACAATGGAATATTAGTCAGCCATAAAAAGGAACAAAATGGGGTCATTTGTAGAGATGCAGATGGACCTAGAGACTGTCATACAGTGAAGTAAGTCAGAAAGAGAAAAACAAATATCGTATATTAACACATATATGTGGACTCTAGAAAAATGGTACAGATGAACTGGTCTGCAGGGCAGAAATAGAGACACAGATGTAGAGAACAAACGTATGGACACCAAGGGGGGAAAGCATGTGGGGTGGTGATGGTGGGATGAATTGGGAGATTGGGATTGACATACATACACTAATATGTATAAAATAGATAACTAATAAGAACCTGTTGTATAAAAAATATATAAAATTCAAAAAAAATAGCTGCATCAAAAAAAATAAACAAATAAAAAATAAAGGAATTTCTTGCTGAAACAAAGAACGGCCAAGGCTTGCTTTGTCCTTTTTCTTTTTCTTTTTTTCTCTAAATTGCTTTCTTTCCCTCCAAACAATTAAACCTGAGTAACTGAGAGCGATCAGGTGACTGTAAGTGTCACCAGTTTCCCCACTCTCTCCTTTTTCTTAATGAGCTTGCATTTTCTTCATAACTATATTTGAAAGTCACATTTTCTTTTCTTTGAGACTTGAACCAAGATGAAAGGAGACCAGTGGGGCAGAGACACATCTAGGGAGGTGGTGGTGGGAACTGGCTTCAAAGGGCAGCCTCTGGACGGCCCTGGACTCACGATACCCTTCGTTTTTCCTGCCAGCGGTTTTCTCCCCTGATGAGAACGCAGCCTAGAAGCACAAAGCTATTTGGAGGATCCAGGTTGGTGCCAAATCTGAGCATCTAGTTTCAATTGGCCGCAAACTAAGACATTCTCAAGGGAAAACTTGATGATGACCATTTTATCAATAACTTTCCATTGTCATGCAAATTAGATACAAGGGCATTGACTCCGGAGCCTTGGATGGGTCTGTGTAAACGGGGTGTTGTACTGAGACCAACTCCTGGTAATGACTTTGCAGGGCAAAAACGGGTCTCTCCCACCCACAGCTCCAGCTTACTGCTGCAGCCCCTCCTGCCTCATCCATCGTGAACCAGGAGGCGCTGCTCATTAGAAGGGAAACCATTACAAGGGAGGGAATTTGCTTTGTCTTCTTGGTTGTGGTGTCCTATGTCCTCTGGCTTTCCTTGCAGCGGCCGGAGGTCAGAAATGGCGCTGGCAAGCAGAGTGTTTTCCCCTGAGCTCCCCCGCTACAGCAGGCGGCGTTTAGTTCACAGGCAGTGTTTATTTCACAGGCAGGTGAAGTCTCCACAAACCTCAACATCCAAACGGGGTTTCCCCGGTGCTGCCCGTGGCTCTGGCTCCCCGTCAGAGAAGGTGGGACACACGGCATCCAGACTGGAGATATTTGACCAGGCACAGAAAAAAGCTGGCGTTCTCCTTTCCTCTGAGAGCCTGCTAGGTGCACTCAGTGAGCTGGATATAAGACCTGGGTTCTGAAACAGTGACTTTCCATGTGGTATCTGCTTCTCTGGTCTCTGCCCATCTTTCGAGGATCAACCCCCGTCACCCCACCACACTACAAGAGTCTTCTTCTCTGAATTACACACCACTTATTGTCTAAATCACTCAGATGACAAATGTCTTATGTGGCGATATATTGTTATTTGTTTCTCCAGCAGGGCTGTAGGTGTGTTGTGTTTTTTTTTTTTAATACATTTATTTATTTAATTTATTTATTTTTGGCTGCATTGGGTTTTCACTGCTGTGCACAGGCTTTCTCTAGTTGCAGCGAGCAGGGGCCAATCTTCGTCACGGTGAGTGGGCTTCTCATTGCGGTGGCTTTTCTCCGGCTCTAGACACACGGGCTTCAGTAGTTGTGGCTCACGGGCTTAGTTGCTCCACAGCATGTGGTATCTTCCCGGACCAGGGATCGAACCCATGTCCTCTGCACTGGCAGGCAGATTCTTAACCACTGCACCACCAGGGGAACCCAGGGCAGTAGACGTTTGACACACATGGGTTCTTACTCTTCCTTTACCACCCTCTTGAGTGTGTTTGGGCAAGTGAGTGAATCTCTCAGTAATGCAGTGTCTTAAACTGGAGGAAGAAAAATTCCATTCTAGAGTTGTGTTCTAGATTAGATAAAATACGTGTAAAGCAACTAGTGTGGTATCCACTACATGTTAGGGGCTTGGTAAATTATAGCTCTTATTGTACATAGTAGGCACTTTAGAAATATATAATGATTGATATGGAGACTGCAGTGCTTTGATCTTCAAAATTAACATGATTTTTATTCAAATTTCAATAATTAATGAACAATGTGTATCCTGCGAAGCACTGGACTACACAAATTTCAAGTGAAATATGACTTGATCTCTGACCTTCCGGAAAGTCTCATCTAGTTGGGGAGATAAGAGGGATAGATATTAAGACTGTAGACAAATGATCTTGTTTTCCTTTTAGGTAAATGGAAGGATTTCCTTTTCCTGCCCTTTTGAAGTTAGGTGTTCATATGACTTGCTTTGGCTCATGAAACACGCATGCTAGTGATATATGTTAATTCCTGGGAAAAGCTTTAAGCACCAGTGCATAATTTGACCCAAAGCAGGTGTTGAGATGGAGTCTTTGTTAGTCTGGGTTGCTGGGTGATTACAATGAGCTACGCATCCCTACTGACCTATACTGGAAATGCAGAATGAGAAAGAAAGAAACCTGTTGTGTCAAACCACTGAGATTGGGGGTCATTTGTTATTGTAGTTTAAGGTGCCCTGTCCTGACCGAAACCACATGTAGAACAATCAGAGAACACAATCTACGGTTGGTATCCCTTCCTTATCACAGCGGTAACAACATAATAATGAAACCAGGATAACATTCTAGGATAAGAGAGATGCAAAGAGATAGCTATATCATCACTGTGTTGAAAAAGAGTTGAAAAACACCAAACATATCATGGCTTTATAAAAAATGTTTTTCAATCAACACATACATTTAATGAGCCACCATTTATGTTCAATGCTTGATGAATTAAAAATCTGGAGAAATTTTTCCAAAAATTATAAATTGACCTGACAACGCTTCTAGTGTGCTAAAATACCTCTTTCCCAGTTCTTGAACTTCATGAACATTTTCTTTCAAGGATTCTGTAAATTAGTAATCATGTTTCAATTGCAGTCCAAAAAGGTGCACGGTAGTTTAAGACTAAAGATGCTGATATAAAAAGACTAAAACGTATTACCAGAATAGAATAGAGGCATACAGTGCATTACTAAAGAAAAAGGCATACAGTGCATTACTAAAGAAAAAAAGTTTTAAGATGAATGTAAGTCTAAAATGGAAAATATGTTTGCTTTTAAAACTTTGCACTAGCCAAACCCAGGATCCAAGTGCCATACTTTGCCCAAGTAAACAGGAATATAAGAAACGACTTATTGACCACCAGTTCCTGGCTATATGTTTCTGAGAACTCACTTGCCCCTCAATTACTGAGTCTTTCTTAATCAGTAATTTTGATTCCTTCTATCACTCATTTAAATGCCCTTCCTTCCCTGACTCATTCTATCCTCACAGGCTTTGGAAGAAGGATGTAATGTTAGCATTCACTAGGGGTTTAATGACGGCCCTCTCAAGAATTTTCATCTTCTGGCATTCATACCAAACTGGGACATGAGGATTTTGTTTTTTCGTGGTGCCTCTATTCTTTCAGACCTGAATAAAATTGTTCAAATCTGTGCTTCACTAAATACAATGCAGAGCTCCAAAAGGGGGAAAAATATCCCACTTTGCAAAGACAAAATAATGCTAAGGAATTTATTTTCAACTTTCCAAAGAAATGCATAATTCCCTTTAGAAGCTAAACTTGATTTTTTTAAGTGTAAAGTTTTTATAGAGTATACTTTAAATCTAGAATGCTAAAACAAGTCTAAACATAGTACCAAATTAATCTTAGAGTCCACACGTTTCAATTTATTCCCCTTTAACCCTCAATAAGATTTCTATTTTTGGTTGGATTTAGTCAAGTAAGTGTTGATGTTGTCCTTTACTCTGATAATCTTTTTCTTTCCTTTTTTTTTTCCCATTGAATTGCCAGTAGGTGAGAATTTGCCCATACAAACATAAATTTTTTTTTTCACTTCCATTCACTGACAACCTTTTTGCATTCTCTTACCTTTCCTCTTCTCACACCACCCCCATCTGCCACCCCTTTCATCTGTTGAAGCTCCAAACCAAAAAGTTGTTGATTCCAAGGATGAGATTTGGACTGATTACAGGACTTTTAATACCCACTGATGGAGAAGACACCAATGATGAGGTTCCCCAAATTGGCAAGGTCAAGGAAAAGAGGGTGGAGTCAACTGGGCTGGGTGAATGGGCTCTGGAAAGCATGGATTTTCATCTCCATCCTGGCCCTGCAAAGAGACAACCCTGCCCAGGGGGCAGTCCTGTTGCCCGTTTCCCCAGAGCTCTGCTCTTGCCCCTCTGTGGGGACTGAGGTTGCCCTGCCTTTCCCCTGCTAAGAGAGGCTGCTACTGCAGCCCATGTTCTTTCCAGACTCCTTTGCTTCTGTCTTCCCATTGGCTCCCCCTTTTATCCCTGAGGGTCCAGATTCCCTACCTCAGGCCCCTTGCTTCTCAGATGCCACCCTGGCCACAGCCTTGCTTAACCCGCAGTCCAGAGTTGGGAAGTGCAGCCCCTGACTCTCTGTGTCAACCTTCCTAAGCCTCTTCCTGGAGTTGGGAACGCGCCTTACTTAGGTACCACTGTCTCTGGTGAAACCACGCTCGGGGATGGATGAGGGAAGCCATCTGATTCACACTGAAGTGCAAATGGGATTCTGAGACTCCTCAGGAGATGCGTGTAGCCCTGGCAGGAGGCAGCGAGCAGCCTGAGGTCTGGGTCGTGGTCTTGAGGTTACGGGGTCGTGGTCCTGAGGTTATGGGGTTGTGGTGGTGGTGGGCTTTGGATCCGCCTGGCTCTGGTCTTGTTTCCACTGACCATCACCTTCTGACCTTCTTTCTTCTCTACACCATTAAGGAGTCTTCTAGTGAAGTTCCTTTGTTCACAGGAATTATTTCCAAGTGGCTGGGGAGGAGAAGTAAAAGGAATAAACTAGCAAACAAATTTCCCAATCTCCTGAATTTTTCTCCCAAGCTTATGAAGAGATAAATTGAAATACGAATGAAATCTACTTGTTTGGAAAATCATGACTGCATCTATCATCTTTAATTTTAATATTTAAATTGCCTTACACATACTTTATGCTTTTTTTCTTAAGTAGCAAAATTGTGGCTCAACCAGGGACTGGCTTAGCTATGAAACTATGAAACACTATAAAAGGACAGTGTAAAGTGCTCTTCTGGTGGCCCTTTTAGCCATGTGCAGGCCCCAGGTTAACTGAAGTTGGAGAAAATGGAAATGTTGACATTTCTTTAAACAATAAAAATTACAAGTGATTGCTAAAGTGCCACAAGCTGACATTTACGGAGATTGTTCACCGATTATATATATGAAATATCATAAGTAATTAGCTCATGGCAATTATCTGCCCCTTGTTATTTTGCTTTTAGAATATTTTTAAAGCTTAGGTTACTAAAATTTCAAATAATCCGGGGCTGTGCTGTCATGGGTCTTTATCCAAATGAATCGTGGTCTCTTGTAAACTGTCCTATGATCTGATTTCCATTGGGATAGCAGTTGTAAAAGGCCAGGGATTTTTGATGGATTTACACATATACTGTTTCAGTTAAGTTACCAAGGTTGACTTAACAGCCCTTTTCATCGGAGTCTTAAATACACTTGCCACCCAGTCTATTCCTACCATAGTCGAGGGGCTGGATGATGAGATTAAAAGGGGCTTGAGGTGGGGCCAGGAGGATTCTGCCTCTGTGAAATTTCCAACGTGAATTCCTTCTGCCGTCGGTGGTCTCAGTTAACTAGCTTGGTGGCATTTGTTGCTGGAAAGCTGACTTAAAGATATGTCAACACGGAGGCCGGTGCTGGAGCATTTTTCTTCTGGAAAGCCTCTTTCTGCTGATACCTTTCTGCAAGGAAGAGACGCTTGGGAAGAAAGCTGGCAACTGGAATTTGGTTGTCCTGGAAGACATCGAAGCAGGGCAGCCTAGATCCTCCAGTTTGGTCTCTCTCCACTTCCCAAACCCAAAAGGAGATGGGCTGGCTTTCTTACGATTTGCTCAGCTCAGGCTGGAATCTTTACAAACACATATTAATGACACACCATTACTGGCTACATTTTCGATGAAGTTTAAATAGTCTGAGTTATGAAGATTAGCGAGAAATGCATGGATAATAAAGGTAAATGAGATTCATATTTAATTCCATAACTCTAAACGACTGGTTTGATTGTCTCATTCACTTGGCAAACAATTTCGCTTCTAAATGTTATTTCAGCCACAGATATAATTTCTTTAACACAGCAGAAAGGAGGAGATTAAAATATGAGAGAGAGACAGCACTTGCCTTAGACTGGTTAATAGGCTCTGGCTGGTCCCCTGCCGCCATGCTTTAAAGCATCAAGACATGCTTTGCTATTCCGGCCTATATATATTGATACTTACTGGGTGCCAGGAAAACCTCTTTGATTAGTCATACTAAACCGCCACTTAGGTGGTGTGCATGCGATGAACCTACACTCTATTTCCTTAATAAAGTCATAAATGTGGGGACTCTTAGAAGCAACATCCTTTTCTTTAAGGAGGTAGGAGGGGTAAGTTCACTGAGAGTTCTCTCACCCTTAACCTGCCATTCTCTCCCTAGCCCATTGGCTGTATGGGCCAAATCATAGACCAATTGGAATAAAAAAAAAAAATCTATGGAATTTCATCCATAGGACCTGACGAGGCCAATGATTCAGACTAAATAAGCCACCTTTGCAATGATAGCAGAAAGGGACGTGAAGGGTAGAGGGGCTTCGACATTTATCATAAGTTTTACTTAAGTTTTGCTGACATCACAGACACAGGGACCATTCCTTATCGCTTAGAGTCAGAAAGCGTGATGATGGTTTTCTAGAAATACAAAATGGTATGAGTGCTCTGAGGTCTAATTCCCACCTTAAGGGAACCTCTAAATAATCTCACTTGTATTTACTGAGGAATGCTTTTCTAAGGACTCTAGGAAGAAAATGCCTTTCCAGTTAGCGTCTAATCCTCAAAGTAAAACAAGTGAGTGAGTTGGCTTTTTCAATCACTCCACCCCCTCTCCTGTTTCTCTCCACGAAATGTTCCCATCAAGAGTATCTTTTCCTCCCATTTGGCATCTCTGAGAACAAAACCTCAGCTCTGAGTAATCATGACGTGCAAATAGAGCTTTGAACTCACTATGAGTATGGGAAACCGGGAGAACTATAAAGTACTCCTCAACCCCATGGTCGAAAACGACAGCATTCTTTAAAACTCTGCATGAAATTCAATCTAATTCTCCCTTTCTCAGATTACAGGATCCTTGGTGTAAAATATTACATTTTTTAGCAAAAGTGCAGAGTCAATCTATCATAGTGCACCTCCAGGAGAGATTTATTACAGATCACTTTCTAAAAATGGTGTGTTCGCTCTGCATATGTAAGCCATATTCATCTTATTATTATCCAGTTGAAAAATTCCCACTGTATGCAACGCCTGAGAAATAAGAGTGGGCAAGCCTACAGAATATGACACTTATGCTAATCTGTGCCCTGCTGTGGAAAAACATACACAAGGATTCCATTACCGCGTTCATTAGGCTGCAGCACACTCCATCCTGAATAGGGATTATGAACCACAATAGACCAAAAGCAGTTGATTGAGCCCACTTAGCCAAATCGCTCTGACATTGGCCAAATACGTTGGCACCGTGAAGAGCATCAGCTCAGACTTTGCAGAGGATGCTGCTTGTTGAAAGTTTGTTCTTCCCTGAGATTGTCACATAAGTCAGCTCGTGGCATATGCTGTTAGCTCAGATGGCGAAAGCCGGAACCTGCATTATATTTATGATTGGAATCTGGAAGAACTATTTGAGAGGTAAAACCCAACTCTGTCTGTGCACCTGTTGTGTGGTGCCTCTTACCCTCCCCATCCACACCTCTTTCCTGATTATATTCAGAGCATGAGTTGTGTGCTGATAAAATTGTGGAGCTAGCAAAGAAATTAGAGTCAGATGGAAATGCCAGTTCAGTGATCAGCTTGCCCCAGTCTCCTCTCTCTGGTTTTCTGGGCTACTGGACGCAGTTGCTGCCTATGAGCCCCGATCTTTCTGCAGGGGCAGAAATATTTGCCACTGGTGAGCTAAAAATATTTTAAAATATTGTCAGAAATAATCAAGAAAGGAAGACAAGTTACTGCTCAGGAGATGTTATGGAATCTGGCTATGTAAGCAGAGGAAAAAGATTTAAATCAAGTCCATGTATGTCATTAAGAAGATAATAATAAAAACCTTCTGTGTGAAACAGGCTTTCAGCCTTGGGTTGAAACTTTTGTCTAGGTTTTTCTTTTTCAGTTCGGGAGTTTACCAGGAAGTTGTTAAGAGTAGTTGTACCCAACACCTTGATTTATATCATTGATGTGTTTCTGAAAAGCTCCAGAAAAATCAAATTTTGTTTTTGTTTGTGAATCTCTTATGTGCTCCAGGGAGGTTCTTTCGGCCAAAGTAACTCAGCCCTGAATCCTTACTTGTGTGTAAAGTGAAGGATATAATCTTATGCTTGAAAATGCAAATAATAACTGCTGAGTTTATTATCTGTCTGCTATGTTCCAAGTTTACCTTACTGGGCTTTCCACAAGTGGAACTGTTGAACTGAAATGACCACGGCTTTTTCCCCCCCTCTTGAGAAAGTGGAAATGTGGGAGGATGGCGAGCCTCATTTTTCTTCGCATGCTTAGGGTTGCGTCATGTGTTTTGGAAAGGCATAACTAACCTCTTGAGTTTTCTAATCACAGACCCCAACAATACCAGCTTATGATGCCCATAAATCCAGGGGAGGACATATGGATGGTACCTGGGCACCCTGCCTGCTTCCACAGCAGAGCGGGGCCATCCCTGAGAAGCTGCGGCTGCCGCTGTGCTCCTGATGCTGTTACCATCTTGGAAGTCTGTCCCGCACTTGACCCCGCCAGCAGCTCTCCGACAGAACCAGACACACGTGGACAGTGGAAAAGAAGAACTCCGGGAGAGGTTCTGGCATTTTCCTCTTCCACGGGATGCAGCTCCGCAGCCCCGCTTTTCTAGACCATCCTCTTCATGGAGTCCTGCCCTGCATCTTCCTGCTCCCTGAGATACCGGGACGCATCAAACAGGTTGAAGGAGGCTGTTTGCTTGCCAGGGGAGCATGGCCCTTTGCACTGCGATTGTAATACAATCTTTCCTCTCTGGGGCTGCGAATGCTACAGTGCAAAACCGTGTTTGAAAACCTCTTTTATCATTCATCGTCTCCAGACTGAAATCATTTTTGACAACCTCTGCAGAAAACAAGCAGCTTTCTGGCTACTGGCGAGTCGATTAAAGGGAGGAAACACATGTTCACCGTCAGACGAAGCCCCTGGAGAAAGCATTGACAACCTTTTAACCCGCTTTCCCAGGGAAAGGGCCCAAATGTTTCTCTGGAACAAAATCACCACATTGCATTAAGCATCTTTTCATTTCATGTATCTTTTAATTTCTTCCTAAAATGAGACACGTAAAAATAATAATCCCCAGCACCTCCATTTTTATTTTGGATGTGAACACATCTGTTTTATACCCTCCCCGGGAAGACAGGGAAAAGAGTATCATTAACGAAGGTCTTTTATGAACTAACCCCTCTCTTTTATTTTTTTTCACTGTCTGACCACAGTTTAAATACCAGCACACTGACAAGTTCACTCACCTCATATAGTGACTCCTCAAAACCAGCCAAGAAGCCACAGGAGTGAGATTTTCTGAACAGTAGGAAGGCCTGACTAGACGGAATTATTAACGAACTGAGAATAAGACCGGACCATGGAAACATTTGTGCATTTCAAGAACCTGATCCAGAGATACCCATCCATTACTTCTGCATATGTTGTCAAGCAGAGTTATTTCCACAGGACGGAATGAGAAGCAACCAGAGTGAGAGATGGAAGGTTCCATACACAGTTGAACACGAGTGCTAGGTATGTGGGTTTGCTTCTAAAAAAAAAAAAAAAAGTAATAGCTGTTTTAAAATGCCAGTCCTGTAAGTCCTGTAATCATCACAATTACAAAAGTCTCTAGCACTCAGTTCCTTAACCTATAACCTTAGTATTTTTTTACCCCAGTATCACTGGTCTGGGTGGTTTGGTCTATTATGAGAAAATGATCTCCCTCACCCCTTCCCTCCTCAAAATTGCATATTTGCTTTTACAGCCAAAGGCAGGGTGGGAGGTGGGGGTTACGGGGACCAGCTTTAAAGTTGCTGCCTGGGAGGTTGGCTGGGAGAGGAGGCCACGTGGGAACTGCCAGGAGCATGGAGGGTGTCTCAGATGAAAGACAGAGAGGAGCAGCTCCACCCATGTGAACTGACACATGCGCCTCGTCTCTGCCATATTTTACCAGACCTCTTTGGTTTTGTTGTTGTTATTAATTGCTTTTAAATTGATTTGTATTTATTTAATTATTTTTAAAATTAAGGTGAAATTTGAATAATATAAAATGAATATTTCAGAGTGAACAACTGAATGACATTTAGTACAATTCACAATGTTGGGTAACAGCCACCTCTATCTAGTTCCAAAACATTTTCATCACCCCCCCCCCCCAAAAAAACTTTGTATTCATTACACAGTTAATCCCCATTTCTCCCATCTCTCAGCCCCTGGCAACCACCAATTCACTTTCTATTTCTATGAATTTACCTGTTCTGGATATTTTTCTATGAATAGAATCCTACAACATGTAACTCTTTGTGTCCAGCTTCTTTCACTTAGTGTGATATTTTTGAGGTTCATTCACATTGTAGCTTTCATAAGTTACATAAGCTTCATCTTTTTTATAGGTGAATTAACATTCCATTTTATGTATATACAATAATTTGTTTATCCCTTCGTACATTAATGAACATTTGGACTGGCTACTGTGAATAGTGTTGCTATGAACTTTCATGTACCTATATTTGAGAACAAATTGAAAATAGGTGTCTTCAATTCTTTGGGGGAGATACCTAGGAGGAGAATTGCTAGGTCATATGGTAATTCTATGTCTCAATTTGTGAGGAACTGCCAAACTGTTTTCTACAGTGGCTGAGCCATTTTTTATTCCCACCAGCAATGCACAGTTTCCTAGAGGACATGAAGCGGTATCTTGCTGTGGTTTTGATTTACATTTTCCTAATGACTAATGATGGTGAGCATCTTTTCAAGTGCCTGTTGGCCACTTGTATATATTCTTTGGAGAAATGTCTATTCAAGTGCTTTGCCCATTTACGAATCATTTGTCTTTCTGTTGTTGAGTTATGAGCGTTACTTATATTTTCTGGATACTAGGACTCTTATCAGATACATGATTTGTACATATTTTCTTGCATATTGCAGGTTGTCTTTCCACTTTCTTGATAATGTCCTTTGATGCATAAAATTATTAATTTTGAGTAAGTCCAATTTCACTATTTTTATTCCTGCTTTGGAGGTGTTATACCTAAGAATACATTGCCATATTCAAGGTTTTGAAAATTTATCCCTATAGTTTATTCTAAGAGTTTGATCATTTTAGCTCTTCTATTTAGATCTTTGATCCATTTTGAATTAAGTTCTGTATATGGTGTGAGGTGGGGGTCCACCTTCATTCTATTGCATGTGGATATCTAACTGTCCCAGCACACTTTGTAGAAAATTCTATTGTTTCCCTATTGAATGGTTTGGGCACTCTTGTTGAAAAGCAATTGACCATAGATGTACAGAGTCTCAATTCTATTCCATTGGTCTATATGTCTATCCTTATGCCAGTACCATACTTTTTTGATCACTGTAGCTTTGTAATAAGTTTTGAAATTCAGAAGTGTGAGTCCTCCAACTTCCTATTAACCTTCTTGTTGAGTGTATCATAATGAGCCTATAATTCAGGCCGAGATCTTTCACTCCTTCTCTGCTTCCCTTCCCTTTCAGTTATAGACCTGAAACTCAAATACATCTCCAAACACATTATCTTTAGCATATCATTAAAAAAAATCCTTGACCCTTTAAAATCTTACAACCAACCAGTAGTTCTTCATTAGAGATCCTTTCTGTGTTCTCCTAATTCTAAAGTGTTATTTGCCAAGAAGTGACTTCAAGAGCAGTTGACTTTCTGTTACTTGATAAATGTGTGCCCTAATTTTTTTCTAACATTACTCTTGAATTGCTTCCCTGAATGTCTTCAAAGACACATTACTGGTGTTGGTCACTAGGAACCTGCAAATATACTGATGGCTGTTTGGAGAATGAACCATGCTGTAATATTTCTACTATAATATTACCTTCTGCTCTCCCTTCTGTCAGACAAATTGGGTATATCCCAGTTTCTAAGCTGAGCTTAGTAAAAGGTTCCTGGCTATATATCACACCAAGTCCTGTAAATATGTGACATGCGTACGCCTCTGTGTTCTGGGTCTCCACTTGACTTTGCATGGACAGACCTGAAGGGGGTCTTGTCTTTATTTCTGTCAGGTCATTTGTGTCTCCAGAATTTACATACTCCTCCACCTAGAAAGGCACTGAGGGGCAACATTTTATCTCTCATACATTGATGATGACTGAAATTACTCATAAAGGGTAAACCTCTTCCATAGTGAAAAATCAGTTTTAAATAAAGGCTTAAAACACTGCCTGAGAGAAGTAGCATATTGGTTTGAGGGAAAAACAGAATAACTTTGACCACATAGAATACTCTAAGCAGAAGTAACATTATATCATCCAATCCCTGGTTTCACCCAAGGAAATGGGGACCAGAAAACTGGAGTATTCTGTGCCCTTCATAACTGTATTAGTTGGTGAACATACAATGTTTTCAATGAGAGACAGATCAAAGAGAAAGTCAGTTCAGAGGGCGCACCCAAGAATTCAAATCCCTACAGGTAGTTCAAATCCCTGCAGTGAAATGACTGACTTAAACCTTAGCAGAGGTTAGCTTGGCAAACGAAGAAGAGATGGCCCACTGCAAGAGATGGCCCACAGGGCCAGTACACTGGAGGATCTGGACCCAATTCCAAACTCAGTGATGCTGAGTGAGGTCTGGTGGCTGGTGCTTCTCTTGATTCTTTTTAGAAAAACCACCTAGTAAGTGAAATTTGATAAAGTGGCAAAGGTTGGAAGAGAGGCCAAAGTGATGGGAAAGGCCTTTATGAGGGTATGCTTGGACTTTGGGTGAACTTATTTTTTTCTCCCTAGCTTTTTGAAAAATCAAATGTCATTTTTATGATAACATAACAATGGCTATTTGCTAAGTATTTACTATATGCTAAAAACTGTGCTTGGTTCCTGAAAACTACTATAAAAACTATGACGATATATTAATCCCCATGCTACAGATGAGGCAACTAAGGTACAGAGGTTAGGACAGTTGTCCAAGAAAGCACAGCTTATAAGTGGTAAAGCCATCTTTGGGGACTAATATAAGTAATATATGCTCATGGTAGAAAAAATGGAAAATGGAGAAAAAGTATAAAGATGGAAATAAAAATCAACCATAATGTCACCATTCATAAATAACCCAAATTATCTCTTTTGACCAAGATGGGTTTGCATTGAGCTCCAGAACGTCTAAGCTGTAGATAAGATCTGTGTGCAGCAGTCTCATGGTTATGCCTGGGAGTCTGTGCTATTTTGTTTCTTCTTTTCTGTTCTCAATTTTTCCTTTTCCTTCTGCCTTTCTTACCCTTCAGTCCCAGTTGTTCTCTTTATAATACCTCCTTAACGCGGAGGCTGAAAGGAGGGTTCCCAGAGGGTGGCAGGGAAGGCACTGAGCTTCTCCCCGCCTTTGCTGTACTCCAGGGTGCTTCAGAAATTCCTTCCCACCCTTGTAGTAGTCTGTCCCCAAGCTCCCTGGCCCTGGTTGGCCCTTCGATAAATGATGTGTAGGCTGTAAAAGATGAACTGACAGGGCTGGGCATGCATGTTTACAAGCAACAGACGGTGGAAGTAAACACAGCCAAACCATCTTTCATCCATAACACACAGTATTGATTCTTCTCTAGTTAAAACAGTCACAACAGTCCTTGTTGTCATGCCCTTGTTTCTCATCTTTCATATTTTAAATAGGAACCAGCTTGCTTGGTAAGAACCCAGCCATTCTCTTTCATCCCTGTCCCTTCCTCCCAGTTGAAGGATGTCACTTCTCAGGGCTCTTTTGGAGTCTTTGGCACTTTTCTGATGGGAAGATCTCCACTCTTGTCAATCTCCATTAAATCTTCAGGCTGCAGGCTTCCTTAGCCAAGCAAAGGGTGACTCATGGGCCCTGGCACTGACCCTCATCACAGTCACCATAACTGGGAGCTTGAGGCGTCCGTTCCTGTTATTCCTCCTTGTTGACTGTCATTTGAGTTAACAACCGGACTTAACGATCTGGGAGACTTCTTCAACAGCAGAGGTGCCACAGGCTCTGCCTTGTCATCCCCTTGTCCCCTGGCTGCCCAGAGAGAGCCAGCGGTCATGGGGGGAGGGCAGAGTTTCTGTCCCAGGTTGGGAGCAGGAGTGGAACGCTTGGTGTCCAGCTCCTTTGGGGAATAAATGGTCCTGGGTGGAGACCCAGGAAAGACATCTGCACCCAGATCTTTTTAGGAGACTGGCAACGATGGACAAAAATGTGAAAAAGAAATGAGTTTCCTGTTTGATGCATAAGCAAATAGGAAGAGTCCCTGAGGAATGGGGTTATCTGCTTATGAAGGCTTCTTGGTGGTTTGGCAGGCTGGAAAGTACATTAGGAACAGAGTCATGGCGTCCCTGCCACTAACTGGCTTTGTGGCCTTAAACAAACACTGAACATTTCTGGCTTTCAGTTTTCTCTTCTATGAGAGGAAAAGATACCACCTGTGAGCAGTTTTAGCATTCCATGGAGTCCCTGGAGGATGGAGGAAAGGAAGGGAGGAGATAGAGGGCTCTGGATGCCATAATCCTCTAAACTTCAACCATTTTATGTATAATTTCTAGGCCCTGGGGATATATTGGTGAATAAGAGAGATAAAATCCATAACTTTAAGGAGTTTAGGTTAACATCTTAGTGAGATGTACATAAACAAACAAATGTATAATGTAATGTCAAGAAGTAGCAAGTGAAATGCAGAAAGAGAGAACTGTTTCTAAGATTGACTGCCCCTAAGAGTTGGGTATTTGGAGCCATCTCTGGGGCATGTAGAGCTCAGAGCAAATCGTATTATGTGTCCCCCTATTTCCACACCTTCCACCCAGCAGACATTTTGATAAATCAAAGAGAGACTTGAGAGCAAATCGGTAGCATATAATGATCATACAGGCTGAGCACATATGATTATAAGTGTGCAACTGATCTATCTACTTTTCTTGGGGACCAGAACAAGTGGAGATCAGTGATTTCAGACTGAAAGTATAGGAGCTTCACCGGTCAGCCTATAGATAGCTCCACTTTTTGCTAAGGACTGCCTTTCTGAGCCACTGACTTATATAAAGTCCCCAAGGCTTGGCACCTGAGGCAACTACCCATATTCCATGACTGTTTATCATTGGGGTTAGATTAACAAGTTTTGATAGGTCAGGTGAAATCCATAAATTTGAGTAGAAATAGCCATGTGTATTATTATCAGGAGGCAAAATATGTTGAAGATTGGAAGTGCCTTTAATTCGTGTCTCCCAATCTTCATTTTATAGCTAAAGACATCGAAGGGCACTGAAGTTGGAGGAACAAAGCCTAGATCACACAGTCGCTTGGCTCTGTTGGAGCTGAGTGACTCCAGGCCTGGGCTGCTGAGATTATGGACACCACTTAGCCGTGGTCCTGGCTATTGGCTTATATAGCAGTTACACAAATAGTTAGAATCAAAGTGTTTTCCTAGGTGGCTGGTCTGCTAAATTATCCAACAAGAATCAGTAGCTATTCACCCAGGCTTGCATCTCTAATACTCCCCTAATTTAATTCTCTTCTGGTTATTCTCACCAGGGCTATTTGTTCCTCTTTACGATAGAATCTAAATTATGCATTCAGTCCCAGCTCATGAGTAGAATGGGGATCTGAGGCATCGAAGAATAACATGGCACTCACCTGCTACAATTGGACTATAAAGATTTTCCATTTAAATGATGCAGGAAAAAAAAAAAAGCCTCTGGATGAATCAGACACAGCAGGCAGCCATGATTTCCACCTCTTCAGTTTATGGAGTTGAACCCTTTAAATATGCAAAACAAGCCCTATTGAGATTATCTGTGCTTCAAAGGCTCCTAATTTTCTCTCTAACTGAAAAAAGAGATATGGATCTGCAGGAGGAAAACAAAGGTCTACTGTAAGGGATTATATGGACTGCTGAGTTTAAATTCAGAAAACAATCCCTTGTATGTAGATGATGCTTTATGGTTTAGAGAACACTTTCACGTGGTCTCTTCAGTCCTCAGAATAGCCTGAGAATATTTCTAGGGTTATCAGTGGCACAGACAAGTGCCAGAAACATTTTTCAGAGATACAAGAGGCACACAGCAGAGGTTGAAGCCTAGAATTACAAGATTTTCACTTTTAGAGAAAAGGCCTCAGAAATTGTTTAGTTAAACAACCCTCAAACCCATCAGCACCAGAAATTGTTTTACAATATCTCTGAGAACTTTGGCTATCTAGTCTGTACCTGAGTGTCTTGGAGATGGTTGTTCAGAATCCCACAGAGCAGTTCATTCCATTCAAAACAGTAGTTCAAGTTATTAGACTGGAAAAAAAATTTGAGCTCAAATCTTTCTCTTTGTGGCTTTTACTCACTGGTCCTGACTAGGGTATCAGGTGTCATGCAGGTTAGGAATACTAGCTACCATGTAGAAAGGGCCAAGTATCTAATACAATACTTCACTCCCTATGAACCCTCTCAAGATGAGTATTAATTTCCATTTTTCCCCTTTTTTATTGAAGTATAGTTGATTTACAATGCCGTGTTAGTTTCTGATGTACAGCAAAGTATTATATCTATATCTATACTTTTTTCATATTCTTTTCCATCATGGTTTATTACAGGATATTGAATACAGTTCCCTGCACTATACAGTAGGACCTTGTTGTTTCTCTATTTTATATGTAACAGTTTGTATCTGCTAATCCCATACTCCTAATTTATCCCTCCTTCACTCCCCCTTTCCTCTTTAGTAATCATAAGTTTGTTTTCTATGTCTGTGAGTCTGTTTCTGTTGGGTAAATAAGTACATTTGTATCATATTTTAGATTCAACATATAAGTGATACCATATGATATTTGTCTTTCTCTGACTTACTTCACTTAGTATGATAATATCTAGGTCCATCCATGTTGCTGCAAATGGCATTATTTTATTCTTTCTTATGACTGGGTAGTATTGCATTGTATATATGTACCACATCTTTACCATTCATCTGTTGATGCACATTTAGGTTGCACATTTCCATGTCTTGGCTAAGAAACAGATGACCAGAGAGATTAAATTCAGTGTGAAAAAACACGTAATTAGTTGCAAAACTAGCATTTGAACCCAGATCTGTCTTGCTGTACCAGAACATATTGCCCAAGGGAAGGCTAATCCTTTTCTACAGCGTTGCTTCCCAATATCTGAAGATGATTTAGGAAATCCTGTCAACATCTCTATGTCATGTTAGATAGAGTACCCTTTTGTTTGGGGTACTATTTTTGGGTGGGGAATCAGGAAAATGCACACATGCATCTAGCTATAAAATATACATCTTAGTTCAGGTTAGTGTATTCCAGCTTAAGAACCCATGACTCCTCCTCCAATCATTCTCCAGCAATGTGAGTTTCCATTCACTCATTGCTGTCACGGTCATGGTACTCTGGAGCTGTCCTAGTTTGTCAATGCCCCTCATTTTATGTGGTGTCCAGGACTGAGCACACTGCTCTGGGGTACCAGTACAACCCACTGGTTGGGAAGGAATTCCAAATCAGCACCACTCCTGCTCTATCCTGCACACTCTGCTGTCATGAATTCCCCAAAGCTCAACAACATGACCACGGTCACCTGTAATTCATGGTTCCCTGCAAGAGTATGCCTTTTGATTCCAGCTTCAGGGCTTTTTTGTCTCATGAGATGAAGTTCACACCTGGGGCATAAAGATCCTTCTCAAGTCATATCCAAAGCTGTGTAGAAAATTTCTTTGAACACAGTAGAAATTGTTTCGCTTTATGCTATTCTCTGATAGTGCAGGAGACAGATGCCTGTAGTAAACAAGCCCCCATGGAATCTCTGCTCAGCAAGGATATCCACTAGGTATGGGAGCATGTTTCCACTTAGTCTCACTCTCTCGGTTCCTCCAAGAAAGACCTTGCAGGCTCTCTGTTCCTTTTCACACCACACACAGGGTAGCCTCGAAAAGGCAGTAGCATGACCTCTTCACGTATATTAATTATTTGTTTTTTGCTTTCCATAAAAATGAACGTAAATTTTTGCAATAAATTCTCAAGGCTGGGATGGTACATCTGGTGGCCAAATTTTCTTGGGTTGGCTGGTGTCTCACCTTTAGAAACACCCTGCTGAGATGGTTTCGCTCACCTCTGTGCTTTGTACCTGGATAGGGGAGAAGAAAGGAGAACAGCAGGGAGATGGAGGCCGAGTTAAATAGACAGATAAAATGATGCCGTTGGGTCTCATTCAGGAACTCAGTTGATGCAGATGTCACTCCCTCTTCCTTGAATCTTTCTTTGCTTGGTTTCCAATACAACACTTTCTTGGTTTTCCCTCTACCTTTCTCAATTTCCATTGTTAGTTTCTCCTGTTACCCCCGACCTCTTACCGGTGGAGCGCCCCAGGGTTTTGTCCGTGGCCCTTGCCTCTCTCTATACTCACTTCCTTAGGGATTTCTTCTAGTTTCATGGTTTTAAACACTATGTCTGTGCTGCTGACTCCCCGCAAATTATAACTTCATTCCAGACCTCTCTGTTAAACTCCAGACATGTATACCCAGCTCCCTACTTAACATTTCCTCTGGGATGTCCAATAGATGTCTCTGTCCAAAACTGAACTCCTGATCTTACCCTAAAACATGCACCACTCGTAGCCTTCCCCATCTCCATTGATCTTTCAGCTTCCCAGGTCACAAAACCTTGAAGTCATTGTTTACTTCTCTTCTCTCCAAGCCAACATGAAATCTGTGAGCAAATCCTTCCATGTGTATCCAGAATCTGGCCCCTCCTCCACATCTTGTTCTATATCACCATCATTTCTCACTTGGAATATTTCAATACACACCCAGCCACTTTGCCTGCTCCTACATGGGTCTCCCTAGTCTGCTTTTAACACAGCAGCCAGTATGGTCTTCTTGAAATATTAAATCAGATCATGTCACTTCTGCTCAAAACTAGTAAAAGTCAAAGTCCTTCCATTAATTTATGTGATTTGGCCCTGAATTACCTACCTTCTTACTTCCTCTCCAGCTTCTTTTCTCTCACTCATTCTCCTCCAGGCATACTTACCTCCTAACTAACTCTCCCTCAGCATCTTCAAGTATTTGCTCCAGTGTCACCTTGTCACTGAAGCCGACCACTCCTCCAAGCAGTGCACACACATCCTGCACTCCGATCTCCTCACTTGACTCTATTCTCTTTTCTTTGTTATTTCCAATACGCCTAACAATTGCTTATCTATTATGTTTACTGCTTGTCGCCTGTCTTTCTCCACCAGAATGTAAACTCCACAAGGGCCGGGATGTTCATCTGATTAATTCATTTATGTATCTTGGCAATGAGAACAGAGCCTGGTCCAGAGGAGACAATCAATAAATACCTGTTGAATAAAACAATTAATGAATAAATGAACAAAGATTACGTGAACCAAAAGCAAGAGGGTCCGATTTTGCTGTTGCTATATGTGATCATTAATAACTGCAATGAAATATCTGGATAAAAAGTAGATGTATTCTTATTACAGTGCTGTTTATTATGTGTTGCTTAACCATTCCATGCTTCTCCAACCGGGGTTCAGGTGTCCTCAGGTGAATATGGCAGCGTGCTTGGGACACCAAAAGCCTAATATAAGTGTGGTACATCTCCCTTTGGTTTCTCATTTTCTCAAGTTTTGGGTAAAAATATTTCTTTCCTATAAGTACACACATAAAACAATAGAATACAAACTTTGCATGAATCCTAAAGAGGAAATCCAAGATTTCATAGAAATAGCTCTGCTCTAGATTCCTCCATCACATGTTTGCTTTCCTCTGCCCTAAATGGTAATTTATGGAAAATGCTGAATCATATTTTAATATTAAGCCCAAATCTCAACTGAGAAGTTTTCCCTATGAAGGCATTTACTTCGCAAAGCATCTTATTCTCATTCCTATGGATCACGAAGCCTCCTATCAACACCATTATCTTAATATCCTCTTGGGACCATTCCTGCTATAGGAAACCAAGGCTACACCAAGGGCTGAACACCATCCAGCAATTCAGTGAAGGAGAAAACAAGCTACTCTACTGCAGTTGACCAAATGTTAAGCATTCTGAGTCTCATACAGAATTCATGTCTGATTCTTTAAACTTTTTCACATCTGAAAAAAATGAAAGATCTTTTATTTTTTTTATTAATTTATTTTTATATGATTTTTAAAGGCTATACTCCATTTACAATTATTACCCAAAATTGGCTATATTCCCTGTGTTGTACAATACATCCCTGTGACCTATCTTACACCCAATAGTTTGTACCTCCCAGTCCTCCACCTCTATATTGTCCCCACCTGCCCTCCCCACTGGTAATCGCTAGTTTGTTCCCTTATATCTGTGACTCTGCTTCAAACTAGTTATATTCACTAGTTTGTTGTACTTTTTAGATTCCACATATGAGTGATATCATACAGTATTTGTCTTTCTCTGTCTGACTTATTTGACTTAGCATAATACCCTCCAAGTCCATCCATGTTGGTGCAAATGGCAAAATTTCATTCTTTTGTATGGCTGAATAGCCCATCTGAGTAGTACTCCATTATATGTATACACCACATCTGCTTTATCCATTCATCTGTTGACGGACACTTAGGCTGCTTCCATGTCTTGGCAATTGTAAATAATGCTGCTAGGAACATTGGGGTGCATGTATCTTTTTGAATTAGTGTTTTTGTTTTTGTTTTTGTTTTTGGATATAGGCCCAGGAGTGGAATTGCTGGATCACATGGTAGTTTTATTTTTAGTTTTTTAAGAAGCCTCCACACTGTTTTCCGTAGTGGTTACACCAAGTACTGAACTACACTGGTAGTTTTATTTTTTGAAACACCTTTTAAACCTCTATCACATAAAGAAGCCACACAAATTGTGAATTAAAGCAAAGGTTTTTGAAGGTGGTGAACTTGGCTGCAGGTGTAGGTGCAGTGAAACAGTCATTTTCATACACTGCTTTTTTTTTTTAACATCTTTATTGGAGTATAATTGCTTTACAATGACGTGTTAGTTTCTGCTGTATAACAAAGTGAATCAGCTATACATATACATATATTCCCATATGTCCTCCCTCTGGTGTCTCCCTCGCACCCTGCCTTTCCCACCCCTCTAGGTGGTCACAAAGCACCGAGCTGATCTCCCTGTGCTATGTGGCTGCTTCCCACTAGCTATCTATTTTACACTTGGTAGTGTATATATGTCCATGCCACTCTCTCACTTCATCCCAGCTTCATACACCGCTAGTTGATGTTCCTACAGTTTCTTTTTGTTGCAAAACAACCATCCCATGACAATCATTTTATCATCTCTTGGGGTTTCTGTGGGTCACAGATTTGGGCAGGACACAGCAGGAACACTTTGAACAAGGCTGAAGTCTGGAATCATCTGGACATCTCCACTCATACATCTGGTGGTCAACACTGTTTGTCGGCCTGGACCTTAGCTGGGTTGTGGTCTCTCCATTGTGGGTTCTTGTGTGGCCTCACTGCTGTGGAGGGGGCATTTTCTTTTAAACTCTTTAGTTTTGGTATAACACACATACTTGCAGTGAGAAAAATCTCAAGTGTACATATGCGTGAGGTTTTAACAAAGTGAACAGTGATGTAACTAGATATATCACTGTGTATCATGTTCAAGATCAAGATCAAGATACAGAACATTAACAGCAAACACAGAAGCCCCCCTTGTGCCTTAATTCCAGTCATAACCCCCAAAGGTGGCCACTCTAAAGATGTCTAACACCGTAATTTAATTTTACCTTTTTTGAATTTTATATAAAAAAGATATATGCACATGATGCTTTAGTGTCTGGCTTCTTTAAACTTGTGTCTGTTGCTGTGACATGTGGCAGAAATGTATTCTTTTTTACGACTGTTTAGTATTCTGTTATATAAGTACACCATAACTTTTTTTTTTTCATTTTAAGACACTGAGGTCTACTTTGATTGTTTTCAGCAATGTTTATAGCTTTCAAAGTAAATAACTTACACACACCATTTGTCAAATTTATTCCTGAATAATTTCATATGTTTTGTAAAATTCAGTTGGCTATGGCATTGTACTTTAAAAGTACATTGTACTTTCATTTTCTAAATATTTGCTGCCAATAAATCAAATACAATTGATTTTCACATATTGCCCTTGTATCTTGTGGCATTGCTGAATTCTCTTAGTTTTATAAGATTTTTGAAATTCCTTTTGATTTTCTTTCATAAAAATAATTTTGTAATCTATGAAAAAGATAGTTTTACTTTTTTCTTAATTTTAATGTGTTTTATATTTATTTATTTATTTATTTGCCGTGGTGAGAACAGACCTTCTTTTTCTCTCTCTTATGGAAAACGTATTATTGTTTTACCAATAATTATGATGCTAGCTGTAGGTTGGTTTTTAAATATGTGTATGTATCTATGTACACACACACCCCCACACACACACCCACACACCCACACACCCCACACAGAGTCTTTATCATATTGAGGAAGTTTCCTTCTAGTCCTTGTTTTCGAGAGTTATTATAATGGAAGGGCATTGAATCTTGTCAAAAACTTTTTCTACATCTATTGAGATTAACATATGTTTTTCTACTTTACGCTATTAATATGGTAAATTACACTGACTAATTTTTGAATGTTAGGCCAACCTTGCATTCCTGGTATAAACCCCATTTGGTCAGGATATATTATCCTTTTTATATATTATGGAATACATTTTGCTAATAGTTCAAAAATATTTTTTCATCTCTGTTCCTGAGAAATATTATCCTGCGATTTTTTTTTTTGTAATGTTCGTATCATCCTTTGGTATCAGGTTTATGCTGGGTTCATAAAATAAATTTGGAATTGTTCTCCCCCCTTCATTTTTTGAAAAGTTTAGGGAGTTTTGTATTATTTCTTATTTACATGTTTGATTGTACTTAGTAATTAAGCCATCTTGGCCTGGTGTTTTCTCTGTAGAAAGGTTTTTAATTTCAAATGCAATTTCTTTAACGGAAATGGGACAAATCAAATTTGAGCCAGTTTTCATAAACTGTATTTTTAAGAAATTTGGCCATGTCATCTAAGTTGGCTCTATTCATTGGCAAACATTTTTCATAATATTTCCTAATTATTTCTTTAATGTCTGTAAGATCTGTGGCAATGTTCCTTTTGTCATTCTTGAGATCGGTAATTTGTTTTCTCTATTTTTTATTTTATTCTACTTTTGACTAGTTATATATCAACTTTGTTGATCCTTTAAGAATCTAAATTTTGACTTTGTTGATTTTTGCCATTATTTGTCTGCTTTCTATGTCATTAATTTCTCCTTTTATCTATTTAATATCTCTTTTAAAATACTTTTTGGTTTAATATGCTCTTCTTCTTACATGAGAAGCTTAGATCATTGATATGAAAGTTATTTTTCTCTTCTAATATAAGCATTTAAAGCTGTAGCTTTCCCTCAGTATTCCTCCAGACATTAATGTGTTCAATTGTTATTATTCAGATTAAAATATGTTATAATTTTTCCTATGGTTTCCTTTTTGGTCTATGGTTTATCTAGAAGTAAGTTTATTAATTTTCAAATATGTGGGAGTATTTCAGATATCTTATTTTTATCTACATCTAATTTAATTACATTGTAGTCACAGAACGTACTTCTTGTGATGTTAATTCTTTGAAATTTATAGAGACATTTTTTAGCCCAGCATGTGATCTGTTCTGTTGATGGCTCCATTTACACTTGGGAAGAATGTGGATTCTGCAATTATTGGTGGTAGTGTTCTATCAATACCAATTAGGTCAAATTGGTTCATAGTGTTGTACAGGTCTTCTATACCCTTAAAGATTATTTTTCTACCTATTCTATCAAATATTGATAGAGGAGTGTTAAAATCCCCAACTACAATTGTGGATTTACCTATTTGTCGCTTAAGGTCTGTCAAATTTTGACCTTCACAGTTTGAAGCTTTATTAAAAGGGGCATGCTTGTCTATGGCTTCCTGATGAATTAACCCATTTATCATTATTAAATATACCTTTTTGTATTTGATAGTATTTCTTTTTCTGAAATCTACTTTCTCTGATATTGATATAGTCACCCCAGCTTTTTTGTGATTAGTATTTGCATGATAGATATTTCCTATCCTTTTACTTAAAATTTTTTGTATTGTTGTATTTGAAGTGCATTTCTTTCAGACAGCATAAGGTTGAGGTTTGCATTTTTATCCAGCTTAAAAATTTATACAGTAGACTCTTGAACAACGCAGGGATTAGGGGCGCCAACTCCCCATGCAATCAAAAATCTGTGTATTACTTTTCACTCACCAAAACTCAGCCTACTGTTTGTTTGTTTGCTTGTTTGTTTGTTTTTGGCCGCACGGCATGCGGGATCTTTTTCCCTGACCAGGGATCGAACCCATTCCCCCTGCAGTGGAAGCATGGAGTCTTAACCACTGGACCACCTGGGAAGTCCCTGGATTCAGCCTACTGTTAACTGGAAGTCTTACTGATAACATAAACCGTCTATTAGCACATATTTTGTGTAAGTATTACATACTGCAATCTTACAATAAAGTAAGCTAGAGAAAAGAAAATATTAAGCAATCATAAGGAAGAGAAAAAACATTTACAGTACTGTACTGTATTTCTCAATACTGTAAGTTTACATCATCTGTTTACAAGATGAATTATCTTCAGTATCTATATCAATACTGTCTTACAGGATACGAAACACTGTAGATGTTATACGTATTATTAACACTAGACATGAAAAATAAGAAACTGTGAAAAAGAAATTCATATCTTTTTACAGGTATAACAATTCATTCATTGATAATGAAGAAGCAACAATATGATTGCCTTATGGTAGCCTAGTGTAAGCAATATGATTGCCTCATGGTAGCCTAGGCCAACACTAATGAATGAATTGTTATAAAATTTTTATGGCATGTAGTATTACAGTCATATTCATAATAAAGTATCGGAAATATTGTTATATTTTTTAAAACCATTTGTCTGTGATGATAGGCTGATATGCAGTTTCTCCAATTACGAGAGAGAGAGGCATACTGTACGGTAATGTAATTCTTTGAAAACAAAGTTATAAAACAGTAAGAAAACTAACACATTATCAATTTTATATTTAATATCACTCACCTTACGCCGAGGTAAAGATAGGCTATCCATTTCAATACAAGTCTTGCACACGATGTTCTAACAATGAGTACTTAGGTGGTGATGATGATGATGACACAAAAGCATCTCATATAGTTCTTACCATATAGTTATTAGATTTTCACATGAAGTCACTCACACACACAACAGATATGTTTGTTACTTGTATGGCATAATGATTATTTATTACTCATTAAGAGGCAGGGGATCATCATAAAGGTCTTCATCCTCGTCGTCCCGTTGAGTAGGCTGGGGAAGAGGAGGAAGAGGAGGGGTTGGTCTTGCTGTCTCAGGGGTGCCAGAGGTGGAGGAGGTGGAGGAGATGGAAGGGGAGGCAAGAGAGGCAGGCACACTCAGTGTTAATTTATGGAAATACATTGTAATTTCTGTCTGACTCTTTTGCTTTTTCAGTTCTCCAAAAATGTGTCTATATGATACCAATCCTTCTTCCACCATTTGCTTTAGTTTCATTGCCCGTATCATAGAAGTGTCCATGTTGTAAAAGCAGCCAAAAGCAATCTTAAATAAGACTCGTTCTGCCAGATTATCTAATGTCAACTTGTTTTCTGGCACTGCTTCTACGTCCTCTTCCTCATCGTCTGGCCCTGGTTTGGAAGCACTCTTCTCCACCAAGTCATGTTCTGTTAATTCCTCTGGTGTGGTGTCTGTTAGCTCTTAGATTTCTCCAAGATCCCTATCTTGAAACCCTTCACCCCCCTCCCCAAACCTTTTTTTTGCCATATCCACAGTCTCATGATTTTCTTGATTGGCTCTGTCGGAAATCCTGTGAAGTCATGCACAACATCTGGGCATGGTTTTCTCCAGCAAAAATTTATTGTTTGAGGCTTGATGGCTTACATGGCTTTTTATATAACAACCAACAGTGGTATCATCAATAGTGTAATCCTTCCAGACTTTCATGACATTCTCTTTGTCGGGGTTCTCTTCCGTAGATTGACAATCCTTTCCACAGAGTGCTGTGTGTAATGAGCCTTCAAGGTCCTTATGACCCAGTGATCTAGAGGCTGAATTAAAGACTATTTTGGGAGAGCAAGTAGACCACTTTGATGCCTTTGGTGTTGAACTCATGGGGTTCTGGGTGGCCAGAGGTATTGTTCAATATCAAAAGAAATTTAAAAGGCAATCACGTACTGGCAAGGTACTTCCTGACTTCAGGGACAAAGCATCAATGGAACCAATTTAAAAAAAGGGTTTTCTTGTAGTCCAGGCCTTCTTGTTGTACAACCAAAGTACTGGCAGTTGGTGTTTATCTTTTCCCTTCAAGGCTCCGGAGTTAGCAGCTTTATAGATAAGGGCAGTCCTCATCATAAACCCGACTGCATTTGCACAAAACCATAGAGTTAACCTATCCCTTCCTGTCTTAAATGCTGGTGCTCCCTTCTCTTCCTTACTAATAAATGTCCTTTGTGGCATTTTTTTTTCCAGAGTCGGGAATATTTTTTTTCTTGGCCACGCCATGCAGCTTCTGGGATCTTAGTTCCCAGACAGTGATCGAACCCAGGCCCAGTGAAAGCACAGTGTCCTACTGCTGGTCCACCAGGGAATTCCCCAGAGTAGGGCACATTTGTCTGCATTAAAAACCCATTCAGGCAAATATCCTTTCTCCTCAATGATTCTCTCAACTGTGTCTGGGAATTTGTCTGCTGTCTCTTGGTGAGCAGAAACTACTTCTGTTATCTTGACACGTTTTAAGTCAAACCTCTTTCTAAAATTATCAAACCATCCTTTGCTGGCATTAAATTCTCCAGCTTTAGATCCTTCACCTTCCTTTTGCTTTAAGTTGTCATATAATGACTTCACTTTTTCTTGAATCATATTAGAGTCTATAGGTATGCCTTTTTTATGGCAATTCTGCACCCACATAAAAGCTGCATTTTCATTATGAGATAAAAAGGTATTTTGCAAAAAGTGTAAGGTTTTTGAGCCTGCTAGCATAGCTGCAGCAACAGCTTCATGAATTTCCTTTGCTTTTTTTCACAGTGATCCTTGGGCTGGATTCATTTATCTTGAAATGGCGGGAAACTGCAGCCACAGACCTCAATCTATACGGTGCATATCAAGCAATGTAATTTTTCATGTAATATCATGACTTTTCTCTGCTTTCTGGGAGAACTTCCAGCATCACTAGTAGCACCTAGTATGGGTCCCATGGTGTTATTTCAAGGTTTATGGTATCGCACTAAACACGAAAAAAATACATGAGAACTGTGAGAGATCACCTTTTACTGTGAAAGGCAATTTACCGGAGAGACAAAATGCTCTCTCAGAGATGATTAGCATCACACATGTTTTAAGTATGAAGATTCTCAAAATACTTGAGGTCACCACAATAGCACCAGGAGGTGGCTATGGAATTATTGCAGTAGTACCATGTATACTATAGTTAATTTTATGCAGTTATTATTTAATGCCACTTCTTTATGTTTGTTTACGTTTCTCTCAACTCTGAATGGCACCATGATCTGTAAGTGTGTGCGTACGTTTTGATAAATTTTATCATTTTATAATAGACCTGTGTATATTTGATGGTAGTAAATGATAAACTACACTAGTATCTATGTATATTTTACAAATTCATGACATACCTTTTTCTTATTTATTTACTTTTTTTGTTGATATTTCTAGGCTACTCAGTTTGCAAGTTTTTTTTCAAATTGTCACAAATCTCCAAAATATTTTCCAATATATTTATTTAAAATAAATCCACTTAGGGCTTCCCTGGTGGCGCAGTGGTTGAGAGTCTGCCTGCCAATGCAGGGGACATGGGTTCGAGCCCTGGTCTGGGAGGATCCCACATGCCGCGGGGCAGCTGGGCCCGTGAGCCACAACTACTGAGCCTGCGCGTCTGGAGCCTGTGCTCCGCAACAAGAGAGGCCGTGATAGTGAGAGGCCCGCGCACCGCGATGAAGAGTGGCCGCCCGCTCGCCGCAACTAGAGCAGGCCCTTGCACAGAAACGAGGACCCAACACAGTCAAAATAATAAATAAATTAAAAAAAAAAAAAAGAGTTCTATAAAAATAAATAAATAAATAAATAAATCCACTTATAAGTGGACACACGCAGCTCAAACCCATGTTGTTCAAGGGCCAAATGTACTTATTAATGGCAATGTATATTTTATCTACATGTATTATAATTGTTCATATGTCTGAGTTTACCATCTTGCTGTTTTTATCTATTACTTCTGTCTGTTCCTTATTCCTTTGTTCCTCCTTTTCTGTCTTCTTCCAGCTATACATCTTTGTTTCAGTTTTTTAAATGATTCCTCCAGAAATTAAATGTGTATTCTTAAGTTATCAGTCTACCTTGGATTAATATTATACTACTTCAAGAATAATATAATACCTTTGTGTCAGTATACATTTATTTACCCCCATCCCATTTTTTAAAATTTTATTTTATTTTATTTTTTTAAATTGTATTAAAAGGTTCTTATTAGTTATCTATTTTATACATATTAGTGTATATATGTCAATCCCAATCTCCCAGTTCATCCCACCACCACCCTCCCCTTCCCCACTTTGTGTCCATACATTTGTTCTCTATATCTGTGTCTCTATTTCTGCCTTGCAAAGCAGTTCATCTCTACCATTTTTCTAGATTGCACATATATGCATTAATATGCTGTATTTGTTTTTCTCTTTCTGACTTACTTCACTCTGGATGACGGACTCTAGGTCCATCCACCTCACTACAAATAACTCAATTGTGTTTCTTTTTATGGCTGAGTAATATTCCATTGTATATATGTGCCACATCTTCTTTATCCATTCATCTGTCAATGGACACTTAGGTTGCGTCCATGTCCTGGCTATTGTAAATAGAGCTGCAATGAACATTTTGGTACATGACTCTTTTTGAATTATGGTTTTCTCAGGGTATATGCCCAGCAGTGGGATTGCTGGGTCATACGGTAGGTCTATTTTTAGTTTTTTAAGGAACCTCCATACTGTTCTCCATAGTAGCTGTATCAATTTACATTCCCACCAACAGTGCAAGAGGGTTCCCTTTTCTCCACACCACAACAACCTTTTGTGTCCTTCTGACTCCTAACCAAAATAAAAAGTATTTGTATTTATTTTGGGGAAATATTTTATATGGATATAGAGTTCTAGATTTTCAGTTATTTTCTCTGAGCACTTTGAAGATGTCATTCCATTATCATCTCTTTTTCCATATTTTCTGTTTCAAAGTCAGTCTTATGTCTTATTGTTGCCCCTTTGAAGATATGTCATTTTCCCCCTCCACTACAGCTGCTTTCCAGATTTTTCTCTCTGATTTTGATTTTCAGCAGTTCTACTAAGATAAGCCTAGGTATGGTGCTATTACAATAATCTTAGGTGAGGATTTGTGGTGGGCTTGCATTACCATTGAATTGCCATTGTAGCTTGTTCAAAAATTAATTGGCCACACACAAAAACAGACATATAGATCAATGGAACTGAATAAAGAGCCCAGAAATAAACCCACACAAGTGTGGTCAATTAATCTATGACAAAGGAGGCAAGAATGTACAATAGAGAAAAGACAGTCTCTTCAATAAATGGTGTTGGGAAAACTGGACAGCTGAAAGCAAAAGAATGAAACTGGACTACTTTCTCACATCATATACAAAAATAAACTCAAAACAGATTAAAGACCTAAATGTAAGACCTGAAACCTTAAAACTCCTAGAAGAAAACAGAGGCAGTGACCTCTTCGACATCGGTCTTAGCAATATGTTTTTGGATGTCTCCTCAGGCAAGGGAAACAAAAGCAAAAATAAACAAATGGAACCTAACCAAAGTTAAAAGCTTTTGCACAACAAAGGAAACTGTCAGCAAAACAAAAGGCAACCTATTGAATGGGAGAAGATATTTGCAAATGATATGTCCAATAAGGAGTTAATATCCAAAATATTTTAAAGACTCATACAACTCAATATCAAAAAACAATCTGCCCAAACAATTAAAAAATGAGTAGAAGATCTGAATAGCCATTTTTACAAAGAAGACATACAGATGGCCAATAAGAAAAGATGGTCAGTATCACTAATCATCAGGGAAATGCAAATCAAAACCACAATAAGATACCACCTCACACCTGTCAGAATGGCTCTCATCAAGAAGACTACAAATAACAAATGTTGGCGAGGATGTGGAGAAAAGCGAACCCCTATACATTTCTGGTAGGCATGCAAATAGGTACAACCACTATGGAAAACAGTACAGAGGTTCTTCAAAATTTTTTAAATAGAACTACCATATGACCCAGCAATTCCACTCCTGGGTATTTATCCAAAGAAAATGAAAACACTAATTCAAAAAGGTATATGCACCCCAGTGTTCATGGCAGAATTATTTACAATAGCCAAGATACACACAGACACACACACACACACACACACACACACACAGAGGAATGTTACTCAGCCATAAAAAAGAATGAAATTTTGCCATTTGGAACAACATGGATGGACCTATTATGCTTAGTGAAATAAGTCAGAGAAAGACAACAATTGTATGTTTTCACTTATATGTGGAATCTAGAAAAACAAACTATTAACAAATAAATAAAACAGAACAGAAACAGACTCACAGACGCAGAGAACAAACTAGTGGTTGCCAGAGGGGAGAGGGGTAGGGGTAAGGGTAGGGGTAGGGGCAAAATAGGTGAAGGGGATTAAGAGGTACAAACTACCAGGTATAAAAAAAAAAGTGAGAAGGATGTAAAGTACTTCACTGGGAATATATGCCATGTTTTATAATAACTTTGTATTGAGTATAATCTACAAAAATATCAAATTACTATGTTGTATACCTGAAACTAATATAATATTTAAAGTCAACTATACTTCAATAAAATAATTAAGCAAAAATAAAAAATAAAAATATTAATTGGCCTTAGATGTGAGGATATATTTCAGGATTCTTGATTCTATTCCATTAATCTATGTGTCCAGGCTTTCACCAATACAACTCTGTTTGGATTACATTGCTATTATTTTATACTTTTATATATTTCTTCTATTTTTGCTTTAGACAGTCAATTAATTTTAGAGCATTTAAAGATTAGAAACAATGAATTTTATGATTACTTTCATTTTAACCACTTCCATCACTCTCTAATTCTTTTTGAAGATTCAAGTTTCTTTTTCACATTATAGGAAAATTGAAGGGATTTTTCCATAGGGGAGAGAGGTCTGGGCAGGGCCTGGTGCCTGTCTCCTAGTGAATTCTGTTCTCCTCTACCAGGCCTGCCCCAGAATGGAGGCTCTCTTCAGTCTCCTGCCTGTCCTCATTCTTTCTCATGAGCACCTGGGTAAATTCCTGACCAAAATTGATAGAGAGGAGCCTGCAACTGGGTGTGAATTACCCATGTATTCTATGTCTCAAGGTGATTCTATGTTCTCACAGAAGCCCACACTCAGCCTTTACCAATTCATTAAAAATACTGGCTGAAATCTTTTTACCCACTGTGTGACTGTCCTGTCTTCCTGCTGTGCTCTGCGTAGGCAAATCAATGCTTCAGTATCTTCCTTCCTCTTTGGAAGCATCTGTCTTTCCTTAGATGTTTGTCCTGCAACCTCAGCTCTCTCATAGATTGAAGAAAAGTTATGATTTTGTAGATTATCCATCTCTTCCCTGTTATTACAGCAGAAGCAATGATCTTTCTAGCTTTCTCTATCCTAAGCAATAGCTGGAAGCCACTATTTTATAAACTTTCAGAATATTTGCATACTATTCTTCTAATGAATAAAATGATAAATTTTAAAGGAAAAACAATGTTTTAAAAGTAAATGTTTGCTCCATGCTGAAATTAGTGACTGAAATTCACTCTAATTGCAACTCGTATAATTTCTTAGATATAGGTCGGCTGTCATTTGATAAGTGTAAGTGTCATTTGTGTTGTGTTCAACATAAATACTGTTTCTCTGGTGTGGGAAAGAATTGTGAACACTCTGATTTATAATGAAGTCCAAGCATCTTAGCCCGGCTTTTTTTTTTTTTTTGCCACGGGGCATGCGGGACCTTAGTTCCCCAACCAGGGATAGAACCGGTGCTCCCTGCAGTGGAAGCGCGGAGTCTTAACCACTGGACTGCCAGGGACGTCCCTAACCTGGCTTTCAAAGCTCTCCTTACCCAGGCATTAACCACACATTATAGTATCCAAGTTCGCTGCAGGAATGTTCAGGAATATACAGGATGCCATCCTTAAACATGCCCATCCTGCATCTTTTCTAACTCTGATTTCCATTTATTCAGAGTGTCTTTCCATATCACCACTGGCTTTCTTTTCTTTTTTTACCCATCAAGGCTCAGCTGGACTTCATGCATACATTCTTTGCAAACCAGCAAACACTTGTTGAGCACCCACGTTGTCTGTGCTTTATCCTAATAGATAGACGTACAATGGTAACTGTGCCACAGCTGTTCTCAGGGAGCACACAGTCTTCAGTTAAGTTTTTCCCTGAACAAGTGATTTGTCTGCTATGTTGGTGTTGCTGATGATGGAAATGACGGTGACGATGATGGTGATGATGATGGTAGCTAACCTTTATGGAGTACTTGCTATGTGCCGAAAACTTTTCTTAACCTTTAGTATCCATAAACTCTTTTAATCGTCACAACCACCCTAGGAGATAGTTATTATTTTTATCCTGATTTTTCAATGGTGAAATTGAGCCTAGGGAATTAATAAATGAATACATAAATAAATGAACGATTTTTGTTTCTTAAAAAAATCAGCCACATTAAATAAGGCACTGACATTTTGGATGCTGTTTGAATCTGAACTGTTTCTTTTTTCCTGATACCTCCCTCTTGATCACACTCAAGAGAGAATATGCACTTGTTCAAACTTTTGGTGTTCTGCTCTCCTTTTTATACATTTGTATCCTTTAAACTCTGTGAACTCTTTGAGTAAGAAAAGGGACAAAGAGATGGTGAAGGAAAGACACACAGCCTCTTCTCCCAGCCACATGGTCATTTCACTTAAGATTCTCTATGGCAACCACAGTTTTGAGTCGGCTGTAGCTTCAGACCTGGACGGCTCTATAAAATGGGCAGGGTGCCCATTAGCAGCATTAGGTTGGGCCTTAATATTGAAGAAATAATGTTGGAATGACCAACAGAAGTAGGGAACAGTCTGGATATACATTCAATTTTTCCCCACAAATATTTATTGAGTGACTGCTATGTATCTGGCCTTATGAGGGGTGCCTGGCCTATAATGGCGAACACATGGACATGGTCTCTGCCTTCATAGTACTTACAGCCTAAGAGAATATGCCAAGATTTGGTCCTTGCATAAATGAGAAAAACGCCTGCAGTTACATTAGGCTCTGAATTCCTCATGTTTCAGTAGCAATCACTGTAGACTTTCAAGCTGCAGTCTTTCAGCTAACCAATGCAACCAAAGACAGTAGTATTTCAGGGGACTCAAGCCACAGTAGTGGAACTAGTTTCCAGTCCTAAGCCTGGAGTCCAAGGTGGGCTTGGGGACAAGTTTAGCCCTCCTGTGTCTTCTTCTCTCTCAGTAGGGCTTGCCCATTTCCCATGGTCTGCACTCCAGCCATTCTGTTGAGACTAGAGTCTGCCCTGAACCCCAGCTCACTTGACTCCCAGAGGGATATCTTACCTGATTCTTCATTATTGTACCCAGCATACGCCAGAGACAGTTCTAGTTCTTACAACCTTCTTCCCTTAAGAGCTGGACCCTGCTTCTGGAAACTCCAGCCGCTGGCTGGGGTCTTATTCCAAGCAAATGGACCACCCAAACCATGACATTATCAGCTTCCTGACTTCAGGTATCACTGCTGTTCGGATGCTGCTGCCTCTGTGCCGCGTCCTCCGGCTCCAAATCCCCCCAAACGTTAGCAAGTGCCTGGTGGGAGACTGTTTGCTACTCTTCTTTGTGCTGGTGGCCACTCCCCCATGAATCCAACTCTTCAGATCGAGTAAAGCTTCCAACACCAGTCCTGTCTTTTACCACTTCTTCCCTGGTCCCGGCAGCTGGTAACTAAGTCCCAGCATGCCTCTCATCAAAGCCCTCCAGAGATGTGACAAGCTTTTGTTCCTGGCTGTTAATCCTGGTTTTTATTGTCTTGTGATCTCATGCACCAACGTCTGGCACTTGATCCACTTACCTCTTCTTATTTTCCCACAGCAACACAAAGATCTTCCATAGGAATGCTCTTAATTCTTGTTACATGTCTTCTGACAGATTGCTTTCTCCCAAGGTCCAGTAGTGAAAGCTAGAGTCAGTGTGTGTTGGGAGACCCGGGCTTGCTTGCCGTGCCACCATCTGGCTGTGTGGCCTTGGGCAATTCAATTCCCTTTGCTGTGACACAGTTTCCTAGATGGTAAAATGAAAAGGGTTGTCCGTAAGGTTTCTGATGCCTTCCAGCTCCCAAGTTTGTTGACATGAAGTTGGCCAAGAATAGTTTTTTCAAGCAACGCTCAACTTGCTTTTTTGTTTCAAATGCCCATCAGAAAACAATACCCACTCAGCTAACACTTCTCACATTTCTCCAGCTTTGGATGAAGTCTATTCCTAAATAAGACATATATATCCCCTGATTTTGACTTCCTTGTCCATTATACGTTATACATTAATGTCTTGAATTTATAGACCATTTTGTACTTTGCAGGCCCTTTCATGATTATTATCCCATTGGATCGTCATACTGGCCCTATTATTAGGAAGGACAAGGCTTTGCAATCTCTTTCTCTCTCTTATTCTTTTTAGCTTCTCTCCCTTCCCCACTCCCCCCTTCCCCCCACCCTCCCTCTCAGGAATCAGCCCATGATGCATATTGAGAAGTAAGATATTTATCTGCCCCAGGAAGCACAGCTAGTTGGTGGAAGTTCCTGAAGTAGAATTCAGGTCTCCTGATGACTAGTTTAATAGATCTTTGACTTTTCCATGCCCTCCTCACTGAGCTTTATTTTTTACAGCTATTCTACAGAACTCCTACAGTACTGCTAATGTTCTGCTTTCTTCCATGAGCCAGGAGAGTCTACCAAAAGAATGGATGAAATGAATTCTTCCCTTCTCCAAGTATAAAGTCTCTGGAGGCCAGCACAAATCATTTTTGCAAAGCACCCATCTCTCTGGGCCATAAGGACCATCAACAAACATGTGGTTCTTCGGTCAGCTCTTCTGACGTTTCATCACATTTAACCAACTCAGCAATTTGATGAAGCCCAAACTCTAGGAAGAGAAGTCGAAGAGAAGTTTTAAGCAACAGTGGCTTAGTTTCACTGGCTGGGCCATAAGCTACCAAGGTTGCATAATTTAGAATTTTCCCAAGAGCTGAAAGAACTGCGTGTGTTCCCTACTCTTCAGTATCAGGAAGGAGAGATTAAGTGAATGTTTTCAGCTTCACAGGAAAAGGTAATAAAAATACAAGTGTATTTTGGGTCAGGTTCAATTTCTGCTTGATTCTTCCAAATCTCTCTGAAGAAAATAGATTGTAGCACAACAGAAACTTTGGCACCCAAGCAGATAAGATTCTTCACCACAACCCGTGTAGTTATCAGTTCTCCAATACAAACCTAATTACATACAGTGATGAATTCAGCGAGCTTAATAAAATGGGGGGAAAGTTAAAGATAGTGGGTCAGATGTGTCAGTCATAGTAAGACTATCATTAGTTACTATTTTAATGGTTCATTTGATTAAATGCTGAGCTATTGTCTTGTAATTATGTGTATTCAAGGGAAAAATCCTCAAGTTCAATTAGGAGTGTATCTTTTACTGCACTATGTTTAATGAAGTCACAACATCATCATAATAAGCAAGGAATAATGGAAATCTTCCTTTGAAATTGCAGTAGAAGTATTTGCAGAGAAGTAGCTGGCATGTGTAATATGATGAGTTCCCTTAAATGGCTCATCTGTTGATCAAAAAAGCAAATGATATAAGTGGATACTGCTAGGCAGGAACATGTGGACACAGCTGGAGTGTCATGTGTCACGGTTCCAGTCATTGCCAGCTGGCGGTCACACAAAGGCAGGCCAAGCCAAACAATTACTGTTATTCATAAGAGCAAATGTGCATTCCATACACACAGTGCAGGCTTTATGAAATAACTGAGCATTCAGATGCATCCAGACAGCCGAGCTGTTTTTTCATCACTTGTCCCTGGGTGCCAGGCCAATATGGCAAACTGACTCTGCTATTCAGAAACCCTTATCTTTACCCAATTAACCAAATCACTGTGACGTTTGAGAGTTCTTCATGCACTTTGCTGAGCGCGTCAAACCAGCAGTCTTTACCAGGCAGCAGATGCACAGCTTCTGGAAACAATCTGCTTTCATTCTTTTTTTTTTGAGCTGTAAATACCCTGTTAGACCACTGCCCGTTACATGCCAGAGCCTGGAATCCATCTGCAACATCTGAACATACATCTGAACATCTAGTCCTCAACTCCATGTGCCTGTGTGATGGATGTCTTCCAAGATGTTGCCTTGGGAGGGTCAAGGATAGCCAAAAGGCAGGCAGAAGGGATTCATACTCTTGTTTAGGGGAAAAAATAAATTAAATGGGAGAACATTCCAAAAGATAGTCTAGTAATGTACTGAAATGAGAATCCCTGGATTACTTAAAATATAGACACCAAAGGAAGGAGGAGTAATATGGAGCTGTTTGTTTTTTTCATAATTTTCATCTATTTTCTTAAAATAAAATGTAGCCATAACTCCCTGCCTATTATTTCTTTCAAGAGACAAGGTCACAGGCACATGTGAAAATGTATGCCATCATGTAACTGCTTACAGCCATGTGAGAATAAAAAGGATCCTGGGGAGAAGGTTTCACTGCAATAGGTGAATGTTTATATCTCATTTCTCCAAAGAAGATACTTGGTCTCCCTCCAAAGAGGGGTACTTGGTCTACACCAGCACTGTCCACTAGAAATAGAATGTGAGCCATATTTGTGACTTAAAATTTTCTGGTAGCCATACTCAATAAAGAAACAAGTGGAATTAATTTTAACAAAATATTTTATTTAATTCAACATATCTAAGATATTATCACTTCAACATATAATCAACATTAAAGTATTAATGAGATATTTTACATTTTTTTGTACTAAGTCTTGAAGTCTGGTGTGTATTTTACATGTATAACACATCTGAATTTGGACTAGCCACATCTCAAGAGCTTCATAGCCACGTGTGGCCCATGGCTCCTGTTTTGGATGTGCAGCGCTAGACTTTTGGCGGTGGTGATTTCGAGTATGCCCAAGCACGCTTTGCCCAGTGCCAAGGGGTAACATCTAATACACTGACTGAAGAGTCAAATACTCTGTTTCTGGTCTTAGCTCTACTGTCAACCTTCCTCCTGCTCAGTTAATTCATCCATAAAATGGAGATAATAGCAACCACCTTAACACCTCTGTTAAGTTTTCTATAAGAGTTCAAGTTAAATAAAAGAAGACTATTTTAAGAAACAGTGTCTATAAACATTAGACTAAGCAAACACCTAAACACTTGTCCACAGTAGCTGAACGTTCTAATAAGTAAGGAAAACCATTCTGTTCCTTAATTCTCTGTTCCCTGTTATTCCTTTCATAGGATAGGTTTTAAATCAGATAAGATTTTAAAGGCTAAAGCCCCCCTCATTACCTATAAAGGTCTGTGGAGGATTTTTTACATATCCAAGATTTTTAAAGTCACCATGGTAAGGTCACCATTCTTTTGTATAGGGGGTTTTCTTTCAATAGCTGATCCCCATATAGGCATGGATTCCAGTTTTCCTCTGAAACCCAAGATGACACTGGCAGCACATTATTCAAGAGAGGCTAGGCTTGTGGGGTGTGCCTTTGCCGTTGTGCTTCATTTGTGTGACGCTCAGAACATTTAAGGTCACCATTTCCCTCAGTCCTGGCTGTCTCAGAGCCCGCTGCCCCTTACCTTGCACCTCTCCTGCTGTTTTGGTTGTGTGAGGACAAGTGAACAGTTTGCCTTTGGATTCTCCACATTGAAGTATATTAGCCAACAGACATACCAGCAGCTCCAGCCCATAAGGCACCAAATCAAAGGCCATCAACATTTTATGCCATAGTTACAATACATAGCATTAAATGTTTGTCAAGACTAATACTGCTGGTAACAATGACAACCATCTTTGTATGTATAGAGACTAATTTACTTAAATTCAAAATCAGAATCATGAGGGTAATGCTTCTACACAGTGCCTTAAATTCTAAAAGAATTTTCAGATTGGTTACACTTGTTCCTAAGTATATTATCGTTTTTTATGCTATTTAAATGGGACTACTTTCTTAATTTCTCTTTCTGATAGTTTATAGCTAGTGTATAGAAACCCAACTGATTTCTGTGTATTGATTTTGTATCCTGCAACTTCACTGAATTCATTTATTAGTTTTAACAGTTTTTGGAGTCTTCAGGATTATCTATATATACTATTATGTCATCTGCAAATAGAGACGGTTTTACTTCTTCCTTTCCACTTTGGATGCCTTTTATTTCTTTTTCTTGCCTAATTGTCTGGCTAGGACTTCCAGTACTATGAATGTAAGTGACAAGAGTAGACATTCTCGTTTTGTTCCTGATGTTAAAAGAAAAGTTTTTAGCTTTTCACTGTTGAGTATGATGTTAACTGTGGGCTTGTCATATATGGCCTTTATTATATTGAAGTATGTTCCTTCTATACCCAGTTTGTTGAGAGTTTTTATCATGATAGTGTATTGAATTTTGTCCAATGCTTTCCTGCATCTATTGAGATGATCATATGACTTTTATCCTCCATTATGTTTATGTAGTGTGTCACATTGATTGATTTACGGATATTGAATCATATTTGCATCCTGGGAATAAATCCCACTTGATCATGGTGTATGAATCTTTTAATGCATTGTTGAATTAAGTTTGCTAATATTTTGTTGAGAATTTTTACATCTATGTTCATCAGGGATACTGGCCTGTGATTTTCTTTTCCTGTAGTGTCCTTGTCTGACTTTGGTATCAGGGTAATGGTAGCCTCATAAAATGACTTTGGAAGTGTTCCCTCCTCTTCTATTTTTTGGAAGAGTTTGAGAAGGATTGGTGCTAATTCTTCTTTAAGTGTTTGGTAGAATTCACCATTGAAGCCATCTGGTGCCCGGCTTTTCTTTATTGGGAGGGTTTTGATTACTGATTCAATCTCCTAACTAGTAATTGGTTTGTTCAGATTTTGCATTTATGCTTCAGTCTTGGTAGGGTGTATGTTTTAAGGATCTACCCATTTTTTCTGGGGTGTACAAATTGTTGGCACATAATTGTTCACAGTAACTCCTTAGGATTCTTTGTACTTGTGTGGGGTCAGTTGTAATGTCTCCTCTTTCATTTCTAATTTTATTTGCTTGAGTTTTCTCTCTTTTTCTCCTGGTAAATTTAGCTAAAGGTTTGTATATATTTTTTTATCTTTTCAAAAACAAACCAGTTTTTGTTTCATTAATCATTTCTATTGTCTTTTTAGACTTTATTTCATTTATTTCCACTCTGATCTTTGTTAATTTCTTCCTTTGACTAACTTTGGGCTTAGTTTTTCTTCTTTTTCTCTTTTTTGAAGTGTAAAGTTAGGTTATTTATTTGAGCTCTTTCTTTTTTCTTAATGTAGGCATTTATTGCTATAAAATTCCCTCTTAGAACTGCTTTTGCTGCATCCCATACTTTTTGGTATATTGTGTTTCCATTTTCATTTGCCTCAAGATATTTTTAAGTTTCTCTTTTGATTTCTCCTTTGTCCCATTGGTTGTTCAGGAGCATGTTGTTTGATCCCCATACATCTGTGTATTTTCTAGCTTTCTTCTTGTAATTGATTTCTAGTTTCATCCTACTATGGTCAGAAAAGATGCTTGATATGATTTCAATTTTCTTAAATTTATTAAGACTTGTTTTGCGACCTATCATATCCTGGAGAATGCTCCATGTGCATTTGAGAAGAATGTGTATTCTGCTGCTGTTGGATGGAGGTTCTGTATGGATCTGTCCATCTGATTTAACAAGTAGTTTAAGTCCAATGTTTCCTTACTGATTTTCTGTCTGGATGATCTATTCATTGTTGAAAATGGATATTGAAGTCCCCTAATATTATTGTATTGATGTGTATTCTTTCCTTCAGGTTTGTTAATATTTGCTTTATATATTTGTGTACTCCTGTGTTGAGATGATGAGCGCATAAGTGTTTACTGATGTTATAGCCTCTTGATGAATTGATACTTTATCGCCATATAATATCTTCTTTGTCTCTTATTACAGTCTTTGAGTAAAGTCTATTTTGTCTGATATAAGTATAGGTACCTCTGCTTTCTTTTGGTTTCCATTTGCATGGAATATATTTTCCCATTCCTTCACTTTCAGTATATGTGCTTCCTTAAAGCTGAAGTGAGTCTCTCGTAAGCAGCATATAGTTAAGTCTTGTTCTTCTATCCATTCAGCCACAGTATGCCTTTTGATTGGAGAATTTAGCTCATTTACATTTAAAATCATGATTGCTAGGTATGGACTTACTATTGCCATTTTGTTAATTATGATTGTTCAGTATTTCCTGAATGAGTGAATGGATGAATAAATGACTTAAATACTTATTGAACTGAAAGTTTTCTTACCATTTATTTTCCCAAATCATTAGTACAAAGTTTTAATTGAATAAAATGCTTCTTTCCCCACAAGTGATTATAATACAATGACACTCATCTTTGAAAAATCATGCCTCAGTTTGCCACAAGGCTTTAAATTTAAAGGCACACTGACAGAAATTGCCAGTGGTAGCTCAGCTGGAAGAGCGTAACACCTTAAGCTAGGTGTGGTATGTGGCCTAAAACATGGGACACTCATGACTGTTTTGGTCATTCATTTCATTTATTCATTCAACAAATACTACTTGAGTACCCTGTATGTATTGAGGTCTCCAATATGCACTGGGGGGATGTTGATGATCAAAACCCCTAACATGTTCTCTGCCCGCATTGGGCTTGACAACTAGTCATTTCCTTCAGAATCTTGGGCACAAGATGTGATGAAATTTCTCAGTGTCTGTGGGTCAGAAGATGAAGATGGAGCTTCTTTTGTCTTTCACATTAAGACAATTAAATCCCACATTTAACTCTTCCTTCCCCACCCCCTCCACCCCCTGATTTCAGAAGTTTTACTAATAGTACTCATCCATGGAAGCACTCCAAAAGCATGCCCAAGTTCATTAGAAATGAGTCGCCACTCCCCTGCCTTTTCCAGGAAGGAACAGCCAAGGACACTGAGGGGGAGGTTCACACTTAAACTCTAGTGGAAGGACCCCAAACCCACATCAGACATCCTGGCTCCCAGGCGTGTGCACACGTCGTGCACCCTCCCTGGCTAAAATCTAAACTGCTTTAGTCACCGCTCAGGACGCCCGGGGCTCAGTCAGAAACTTGAGCTAAGTGAGGACAGCCCACCTGCAAATGCTCCTTCTCTTCTTTTCATGCTTTTTTCCATGGCTCCTGACACTTCTTGGCCACCCATCATTTTCCATTTAGTTGTGGGCAGTCTTCTTATCTTCAAAGTGTTTTCCTTCGCCTTGCAGAGGGACGTCTACTCCTAAATGAAGTTCTTGGTTTTCTGTGTGTGCCGAGAGCCTCTGCCAGGAGCCCAGCTGCTTTCAGACCCTTGCCACCCGGCCTCCGCCAGCATTTCCGAGTTTCCACTACGAGAATAGATTCCTTGGAAGGAGACTTGCTTCTTTTGGGCCACGAGGCCTCTTTTCTGAGAGGGGAGACATAGTGAGAAAACCCAGGAGAGAGCCGGCTCAGAGGTTCCATGAAAAAGGTTCTTCAGGGCTGTCTTGAACGGTGGTTTTGTGTGTCAGAAGAATCCCTCAGTCTTTCTGGTTTTGGCCAAGGCTCCCTGCTTCTTCGTGGGATGTTGATGAATTTGTGCCTGGTTCCTCTCTGATGATTACCTCTGTGTTTACACTGGGCTGCCTCGGAGACACTGCTGTATCTTGAATGCTCATTCAAGGAGAGTAACTCAAGGGCTGACAGCTGGTGAGGTCATTCCACAGTCTCGCCAAGGCCCGTGTGCCATTACAGTGAAGTAATAATGTATTTATAACACACCTAACCGCTGATGGCTTCTATTGCTGTGGCTTTTCCCCCTGCATTTGCACAGATGTTTTTTGAGAACTCAAGAATTGGCCTCCAGAAACAACCTCCCAGCAAACAAACTCTGTCTGTTGACTCTAGCGGGCGCTTATAATGAGAGTTGTTAGCACGCGGGATTTATGTTTCAAATATCATTTTAATTTCTCAAGCAGTGTTTTTACCACAAGATGTTAATTCACTGGTGCACTTGAATCCCACAGCCTTTCTCTCTCTCACAATGCGTGCTCTCTCTCACTCTCTCTCTTTCTTTTTTAATGAAAATATGGACTTGGTTTCTAAGGAAATATTCTCAGTGCCTGATTCATTGAAACGCAGTGCATTCACTTTCCATGGAATTTACTCTGAAATGTCATAATCTTTTAATTCGATAAATGATGTACCTTTGTGGTTCATTAGGCCCCTCTCTTTATCCCCTAGTAGCACCCTCTTTGTCACACACAAGGGCTCTGCAATTAGTCCCAACGGGAGCAGTTGATCTTCCCGAGAGACACAAGCTGCTTTTAACATGTATCAGTAAATAATGGGAAAGCATTTAAAAGCAACGGTGCACACACTAGGTTGACATCTAGGATGGACTCCTGCGAAAACTGTTGTCAGTCTTGTAAATCTTAATATTTACTGATAGTGGTGGGTTTGACATAACACCCCTATTGACTTCACAATTAGCACTCCAGATATGAAAAAAAATAAAAATGTTGGAGATTTTTGTCCTGACAATCTCATATTGTCCCTTTCTTCCCTTTCCTCTCCTGCAATCCCAAAGGATTTTATCTCTGTTTCTTAGTCCTCTGACTGAATCAGCTGTGGAAGGAAGGCATTACCTTACATGAAGGCATCCCCTTGGCTCACAAGCCCACTCCGAGGCCCCCAGTGCAAGAGTAAATATTTCTAAATTCATACACATCCTTCCTGGTTTTTCACTAGCCCTGAAACAGGTGACATCAACTCTGGGACTTAGACAAGAGGGTAAAATCCTCCCTTCTCTCTTTACCTCCCGAGCTTTCTGTCATCTGGTGCAGTTGGCTTTTGACACACAGCTACTTCACTGCTGCTTCTGAACAGACAACTCCAAAGCCTCTGCTTGGTCCTGACCCTTGACCTCTTTGAAATTCCAGGCTCTGTAGAGCACAGCCTCCTGGAGGAGGCTTCTCCCCTGCTAATTTCGCCTCACTCTCCTCTCCAACTTGCCTGCCCACTCTCTTTCCTCCGTTGTTACCTGGTGAATCTTGGGTTGCCTTCTGGCTCTGGGGCTATACACCCAACTGGGCAATCTTTTCCAACACCACCCCCCCCCCCAGTCCATAGTTTCAATCATATTTCTGTTTCTAGCTCTGACCCTCCCTTCGCCCACTGAACATGCCAACCTCTAGATGTCTGGGAAGGGGTGAATTTCCCATCCACGGCCTGACTTGTTCTTTTCCCTCCTGTAGTGAATTCTAGCTCACCAGACATCCTAGTCCTTCACCCAGGAGGCCCAGATAGAAAGCTCAGCGTCATCTTTGCCCTCTCCTCCTCCTTTGCACCAGCCTCTCCTGCATTCTCATCTACTCCCTCACTATGTCTTATTGGTTCTTCCTTTTTCACCGTCCTGAGACACATCAGAATCACCTTGGTGCTTCTAACACAAACTTGCTGGGCCCCATCCTGGAGACCGTGATTCAGTACATCTAGGGCCAGGCATCTGTGTTTTGATGAAGTTCTGAGGGATTTGGACACGCAGCCAGGGGGAGAAACACGGCTGGAAAGACTGGCTCTTCTTTCTGTTTCCACAGAGCCTGCCTGGGGTCAGGCGGGCCCCTCTTCAACCCCCACTTGAGCTTGCCCCCGCCTCCCTGGCTTCCTTCCTCCGCTTGGACACCCGGCCAGAGGAGCTTTCTAGAGAGGCATGCAGTCGTGTCATTCCCTTGTTTAGAACTGTGGGCTTCTGTTTTCCACCAGCAGTTCCATACCCCTTATCATGATTGTTCATTTACTCCTTTTCCCCTCTCTGGGCGCCTTCCTGCTACCTTTCCCACCATCAGGAAAGCCAGCTACCCCTTTCTGTGCCCGGTGGATCATTGTTGCAGCACATGTATTAAAGCTGGAGTTGTTTTTCCAAGTCCAGCTCCAAAGCCAGCTCTCTCACCTGCTGGGGAAGCCCTTGTTGGTCAGAGGCACGCCCTCCCGCAGCCCAGAGCCCCAGGCCTGCTACTGCTCCCCCCCGACCGCCACCCCCAGAGGAGAGGGACTCCTTCAAGGCAGGGTCCACTGCCCTCCACGCTCCCCTTGGTGCGCACGCAGACAAACGCATGTCAGTTTTCACAGAGACTTAGACAGTGTTGTTTCAAGCTAAGGGATAGGGCAGGTTTCCAACAACAAAAAAATTAGAAATAATGAACATTCTTTTCCTTCATTAGAGCTTTTACCCTCTTTGTTAAAACATTTTAATTTTATACTGGAGTAGAGTTGACTAACAATGGTGTGCTAGTTTCAGGTGTACAGCAAAGTGATTCAGTTATACTTATACATGTATCTCTTCTTTTTCAAATTCCTTTCCCATTTAGGTTATTACAGAATATTGAGCAGCCTTCCCCGTGCTGTACGGTAGGTGCTTGTTGGTCATGTGTTTTAAATATAGCAGCGTGTACAAACATACCCAGTGTGCTATGCACTGGGACCACAGTGGTATGAGTGGGAGAAGGACAAGGGGTCAGAGAGAACAGGGTTCAAACCCCAGCCCTGCTCTTTCCCTCCACGAGACCCAAGACCAGGCATTTAATATCTGTGTGCCTTCGCCCCTTCGTCTGTAAAATGATGTTAATTATACGTACTTTGCAGGGTTGAAATAAGAATAAAATGGGATGGCGTATAAAAAACATCCAGCCCATAGAGGATGCATGACAAATGTCATTTTCCCTTTTTTCTCTAGGAACCAGGGTGAAGTTTAGTCAGTCCAGTAGGACACCAAAGGACGGTCCTCAACTCCCACAGGAGTCCCACAGTCCCACTTCCACAAGTCTGTTTTCCCTCGGCTTTGTTGAGCCCCCTCACCACTCCCTCCCACCTGCAAGTCTTCCTGTGTGTGTAGTGGTAAAGCCAAGCATGGAAGCCATGATCTGGACTCAGACTGTTTTAGCTACTGCCTGATCCCAAAGAAATTACTTAATCTCTGTAGACTTTAGTTTTCTCTTCTGTAAAATGGGGTAGTAATATGATCTATCTCACCATCTTGTCATGAGAATTAATGATATATACACACAGTGCCTGACACACAGGGCTGGGTATGTAGTAGTTATTATCATTAGAAAAGGGAAGCAAGACTGCTGTCATGTCCTAACCAAGCTGTCGATATTTGGGGACATAACCAAGAAAAAAGATGTCCCTCTCTCACTGGTATTTCTTTTCAGGTTGTCTCCTAATACGCTGGGGTTTCCATTTCACCATCTGAGAGAAGAATGACTTAAATGCTTCTACCCTTTGGTAAATTTTCATTGTGCTATGCAATTTACTGCAATTAATTATAGGATTTAATATAATTATACTTATGTAATTAATTTAATAAGCCAACTCAATTTAAATTGTCCCCCCCTTTTTTTTTTGCATAGAGTGTGCAGCTCCTCACCCAAGTCATTGCCTCAGGCTTGCAGGAGAGAACTTGGCTTCCTGCCTGTCTCCAGTGTTTTGGAAAACAGGAAGGGAGAGCCTTCAAGGTGTTATTGGGTCAGCTCTCTTCTTGGATAATTCAAACTTGAGGCTGCAAAGTAGAATGTGTTTCTCACTGTATACCCTTCTAGGTGTTTCTACCTATGGAAAAAAGCATAAGGCCAAGTTCTTGTGGTCCTCCTGATGAAGCTTAATGACAGGGCTTACTGGGAACTGCTTTCCAAGCCACAGCGATCCTCTCCTCCCCATGAGGACAAAGGCCATGTTGCTTGGGTCTTTGCCTGTGGGATTTGGAATCCTAGAAAAGTTTTTTCAACTCAAGACAGCCTAGTAATGAAAGATTACTTCATATTATTAAAGTAAGTGACACGAAAGAAAGGTGGGCCGAGACTCATAGAACCATATTACACCATGTTACATGTTGAACAACCTCCCTGTACCAGGAAATTCCATCTGATTTCCTTTAAAGCCAAGGGTTAGTTTGTCCTTTAGAATGGGGTGAATTTGAAGTTGGAATGTTTTTTCCTGATTCCTGTTTCTCTACAGAAATAATCAGGCTTCGATGCTATGGTTGGTAAGGTCCAAGGCTCGTGTAACACTGCTCCCTGTGGAAGGAGAATCTTCTCTCTTCCAGATTGCACAGACTAAGGCACAGAAACACAGAGAGTGGTTCATGAGCTCTATCATGGTGAAGGCTATTTTAAATCAATTAATATTTACCATGTTTCTGGCACTGTAATGAATAGTCCTCAGTAAACAGGACTATTCAGTCAAGGTAAGCACATCAGTCACAGACACCCAACAATTAGCACTTACTCTCATTTATGTATCTGTGGATGAGCTCACATTGATCTGATTTATGACGGGCTTGGCTTCAAGCTCCTGAGTGGGTCTAGGTCTGCTCCACATGCTTCTAATCTACCTTGGCTCAGTGGTTGCCCAAGGCACACAAAGCACAATCCAACTGTGCAAGCATATTTTGTGTCTGTGCTCAGAGTCATACCTATTAACATCCTGTTGGCCAAGGAAGCAACACTGCCGAACCCAAAGTTAAGTGGGTGTAACTCCACCCATCATGAAGCCCAAGCAAGTCACAGAGTGGGGAATGAGGGCGGAAGAGTTGGGAGGGAGTAATTATTTGCTGGGCAATAATATAAGCTACCACAGTCACCTATTTACTATGTGCAGGGCAAGGAATTCAAACTTATCTACTTTTAATGTTTTAGTTAAATTGTATACGAACATAGGAATAATGTACTACCTTAAATAATTTGCATTGTGAATCTTTAGTTTCATGGGAATAGCATGGAAGTTGGAGACAGATGACCAAATCCTGTCTCTGTGACTTCCTGAGGGTGGATCTGTTGACAAATGAGTTGACCAGCTTAAACCTTAAGACCCTCATTATAAAATGCAGACAATCCTTCAGTCTGGCTTCCAGTGTTTCCATGAGGGTGAACTGAAGTACTTTGAAAACTGTAATGTGCCACTAATTTACTGTTGTTGTTTTTTTCTAATTAGCAGAATGAAAACCTTAGCCAAAATAACACTCGTGCTTTTTACATAGGGAAAAGGGAGCTGTCTTGGGATAGGAGCTTGGGTTGGAACCTTGACTCCATCAATTACTTGGCCTTTACGAAACTCTGTTTCCTTCTCTGTAAAACTTGGATCATAATATCAGCTCTGCTTACCTCTGGTGTTTTGGAGACATCAAATGAAACAATGGATGAAAAACACTTCATAAACTGTAAAATGTCATGCCATGTGCAACGGGAACTCAAAGCATCATCTTCAGTGACATTCATGTTTATCTGTCATCTGAATGAAGGGGAGTCGCAGAGAATTACAGGTTCAAAATGGTTATTCTTTACATGCAGATATGGTTTTGGAAGAATAAGTGGTTTTTGAGATCAAAGTTTAAGGAAAATTGTGTCTTATAAATGTGGTAGAGGGGGCAGCTTTTGGAGGAAAGTCGAAGGCTGATATTCTCCTCTGAGTAAAGGTAAGCAGAAGGGCTACAGAGGTGTCAAGGGAGCTGTTTTACAGGCATCTTATTACAGGGGACTCAGGGTGTATTCCAACTGGCTTTTCTGTAGATCTTCAAAACCTCTGAGTTTAAACGAGGGAACTGAACTAAACGGAGGGAGGTGAGGCCGGTGGTTAAGAGGGTGAGAAGATAGGTCTGGATTTATATCCCAGTTGTGTGTGGATTTATATCACAGTGAGCATGCTGTGAGCAGTATGATCTTGGGAAAATTACTTAGCCTATCTGCTCCTGGGTTTTCTCATCTATACAATGGGATGAGCATCTGTGCCTAACTAACAGGAAGTGTTGAGCACCTGATGGGTGGGTAATATGGCCACCCAGCCCCTGGGACCTCAGGGTCATACCTGGCAGGCCTGAGGGAAAGCAGAAATAGAAGATGATGTACTTTCTAGGAGTAAAATGATTGACTGGTGGGGCCTCAGTGTGGACCATCGTATAGAATGATCCTCTATCTTTAAGAACTTCCTCTAAGTTCTCAGTTTAGTCCCCCTAGACAGCCTTTAAATATCAAAATGGTCAGATTGTATTCCAGATCAATCACTAAATAAGAATTGCTGGGGGTTTGGTCCAGGCATTGGCATCTTCAAAACCCCACTCCCACCCCCAGGTGGTTCCCATGTGCAGACAGGCTGAGGACCACTGCTCTGGTGCCACAGGCAGCTTCCTCCTGTAGGACAGATTAACCTGGCGGTCAGGGACGCAGGGCTTTGGAAGTAGACAACTCTGGGTTTGAATCTTGGCTCTGCTGCAATTAGCTGTGGACCTCAAATCTGAGTTTTTTAATCTATAAGTGGAGACCACAGTCCTTACTTCATGAGGCTGGTGCAAATATGAAATGAAAGAACAAATGTGACCTCTTTGGCATATAATGAGTGTTCCAAAAATGGTGGCTATTGTTATTAAAAGAGGCCTTCTCTGAGCACTCACTCCCTTTAATTCATCTCCCCTTGATCTCACTCTACTCTCTACCATATTACCTGATTTTATTTCCAAGGTAGCATATAAGAGAATCTGAAGTCATTTTTATTTATTTGTTTATTGTAATATAGGTACTATCATCACAAGGATATTATCTGTCCCGCTTGCCTCTGTGTTCCAAGTACCTAGAACAGTGCCTGGCACACAGTAGGTCTTCAATAAATACTTGATTGAGTGAATGACTACATGAATGTTACCCACCTTTGGAAAGTCTAATTAAAATAGTCTCCCTTCCTGTTCAAGTGAGAGTTTTTAACTGTTGAGTTTCCCTTAAAAGAGATAATTGATTGCAACTGAAAAAACAATCTAGAAACTCAGGGTTATAGGCATAGTGTATTTCTGGAGAGACTTCTGGCAGAGGGCTGCTTCTGAGAGCCCTTCTCCTTTCTCTGCCCTGGAGGCTGGAGAAAGCACACCTGCTTTTCTTTTTCTCCCAGATCGAATGCACACAGGGAGATTCAGAAAAGGCTCCTCTCCCCACCAAATGAATTCCATCCCAGGTCACTGGGGGTAGGGGGGAGGTGGACACTGAGAAGCTTGCATTGTTCTCTCTCCCACCTTCTTCAGACAGATCTTCCACCTGTCCCCTCAGGAGCCTGCCTGTGTCTGCCAAACATTCACTCACCTTTTGTTAACCCTTGAGCTTTTCAGAGCAAACAAGCATCTTAAAGAGGAAGAAATGCTTCCAGGCAGCTTATGTGAATACTTCAATGCAAAATTGACAAGTTTGTGCTCGTTGGTAAACTCAGGTGGATTAATTCTATCGTTGATTTAAGCCAAAGAGAAGGAGGTGGGGGTGAGTGGGAGTGAAGGCTGTTGAATAATCACAGTTTGAAGGTGGCTTCCACCAGTTGCTTAGACCACCAGCACACCACATGGTAGACGCTACACTTGGTCATGACTGAAACTCTAAGACAGCCCTTTCTTTCTTGAATCAAAGATTATAAACCTGGGAAGGACTTCAAAGTTTGCCTTGTGAAGTACAACCCCTTGAGTTTTACAAATGTGGAAACTGAGGCTCCTAAGAGTTTAAACCACATGTGCAAAGTGTCGTAGGTGGTTACTGTGGACCCAAGACTGGAATCTTAGTCTTTCAACTCCTGGTTCACTCACTTGTCTATGACCCCACATCTGCCCTCCTCATTTACTAAAAAGGAGCAGAGAGAGACAAGAGAGTTTGACATCTTGACTGAAACAGAATAAAGTTTCTGGATCTTCTAAAAACTGAAGGTGAAAAGTATGGAGAGAAAGGACAAGAGTTTGAGCAAAACAAACGGCCCACGTGAGTGAGTATCTGAACCTTGAAGTGACTTTCTGGTAAACCCAAGCAGGAGAGAGACTTTTTCCCTTTGTAACAAACCATCCAGGCTGTGTGGGAAAACATAGTTTATTGTTGTTATTTGTTCCCTGTTACCTGGAGACATCCTTGGGTATGGAGAATTTGTACTTGTTGGAAATTCAGTAGAACCTTGATTATTTCATTTGAGTGATTCTCTAGGAAGGTTGGGACCCAGGCAAGGATGTGATAAAGATACTGTGAGCTAATCCAGGCTCTGTCTATGTTCACTGTTTTATATTTTGCTTTCTTTACCTCACATTTCCCACCTAGATTTGCTGGTCTCTCGGGTCAATCATTTCTTCTGAGAAAATGCACTGTACTCTCTGTTACCCACACATTATTTAGTATGAAGCAGTTGTTTAGCTAAGTGCTTTTACAAAGTGCTCTAGAATCATTTTTGTGAGATATTCTTTACCAAGCCACCATGGAGAGCATTGAAACACAGACTCAGAGACAGTGGAAACCCCACAGCCTCACATCAATTTGTCATTCTAATCAACACCAAATTCAAGCTAATTAAATCTATATTTCATGAGCTCTATTGATTCATGTTATTTTGGAGTCTATCAGAAAGGCAAATTTTATTGGTAAATTTTTGTTATTATTCCTAGAGTGAGACCATCTTATGATTCCTCTGATCCTCGGAAAATACAAATGACCAAAATTGACTCAAGAAGAACAGGAAGCCAGAATAGAGCAATAAATAGAGAGTAAGTTCAAATGCTGTCAAAGAATTGCTTCTGAGAGAGACTTTAGCTCAGATTATTATTCCAAGGGATTTTTTTCAAAGTTTTAATGAAAATTCCCATTATGTATAAACTGTTCTGAAGCAAAGGAGGAAAACCACAACATTTGAAAGAATGAATCTAAAGTTTATCTGGAATGGCAGTGGATAAAAGTCCTCAAGAAATTTTGAAAAGCAGAAAGTAATAGAAACAGAAAGTAATGGAGGGGAATATTTGTGTTGCACAATATTAAAATACCTTATTTTTATAATAATAAAATGGTTTTATACCAGTGCAAAAATTGACAAACAGATGTCTGGAAGGAAATAGAGTCCAAAACTTATATGTAGAAAAGGTGGCATTTCAAATCAGTAGGGAAAGGAAAATTTTTTTCACAAAAGAGTTCTCAGAGAGTTGATTAATTATTTGAAAAAAATACCACAAAATAAATGATAATTTGATTAAAAATTGAGTATAAATATATCATCACATGACAGCTAGAGAAAGGTAAATATCTGAGTTTGAGATAGAAAATAATTTTTGTCTATTAAAGCATACTGGAAAAGACTGATTGTATTGGCTATAAAAATATAACAGCTTCTGTATGTAAAACAAAATGTCAAAATTAACTTTTTCAGAACACCATCCTAAGTCCACAATAGCCTTAACAACCTGAGTCAGAACTAGCTCAGTGTGAAAAGCCTTTGTCCTGGAACTTTATCAAAAATAATCAACAATTGTTTAACCTTATAATTTCCTGGGACAGCAGTAACAATAAGAGAAAACAATTTTAAACACTTAAGGTAAAGATGAAAAACTTAGAAGTGAAAACTGGAAGATGAGATGTCAATTGGGGGCTTTGAAAAACTCCAGCATATTACTGGAAATCTAGATTGTCACCTGCAGAAGAAGGGCTGTGTGCACACCCAGGAAAGACCTGAAAATGTCCTAATATTTCACTTCTGGCTGACCTGGAAGCCCTGTACAAGCAGGAAGTGAAGGCTAAGGCAGAGTTGTCAACAGTCCAAGTATTGAAGATATGCCTCAACATGCACACAAAGCTCCTTGACAATGGCTGGAGGACTTATTATTTTAAGGCATTTGAAGAAGCCTTGCCCAATCATTAACTGACCTAAGCTAACCAAGCCAAGGCTTCAGTGGATACACATAACAAAGAACACAGACTTCATAGAATTCATTCATGAAAGTCGCTAAACAAACAGCAATAACAACAACAAACAGCAGTGACAATGAACATTGTTGTAAACATAATATAAAGAAAAAAGTATTCAAAAAGGAATTCCCCGGCAGTTACTAAAACATATAGATAAACCTTAAGTAAACTCCTGAATAATGTAAATGTACTGAGATAGCATAATCCAAATGGCAAGTTATCCCTAAAAGGTTTATATTCTATTTCAGTGCGGAAACCCAAGAGAAGGAGATGGCTGGAACACTTAAAATGATGACGTCATCTCTGTTTTTAGAGACCAAATAGGGAGCAGTTGCTCTTGGATAGAGAGCTCTGTACCAGTATTATGTCAGTTCTAATACTTAGATGTGAGTCCTTTCCTGTGGACCCACTTGGACTGAAAAACCTCCTTGAAGTGAAAAGGATTGGGCAAAGCAGCAGAGGGAGAAGAGAAATAGCCCAGGACCTCTGAGCCCTATGCTTCATTAATAGCCTGGTTAGGAGAGAAGGAACGTTAATAACAGAGCTAGTCTGGTGTAAACTATAGCTATAATCGTACACTTGAATTTGTAGCATATTAGCTAATGATTTATTAGTAAGTTTCATCAAGTTCATTCTATAGTGTACATTGGGCTCCTCTCAATTATTTACTTTATCTTTATGAAATTGCCTCTCACCTGGCTTTTTTTCCACCATAGTAAACTGAATGGTATTTTTCAATTTCTTTTTTTTTCTCTCTTCCTGATCACTAAATGCTGTTCTTTTTCTTCTGTAGCCTCTTTCTGAGTAACCTCATCCAATTTCATTGCTTTGAATACCAGTCTATATCTTGATGATTCTCAAATATATATGTCCAGCCTCGTCCTCCCACATTTGCCTCTTAAACAGTCACACTTGATATCCAATAGATATGTAACTCTTGACATGTCTAAAACAGAATTATTAATTCCTATCCTACCAAATCCACTTCCCTATTTCAGTAAATGGCACCACCAGTTACCCAGTTTCTCAGATCAAAGATCTAACAGTAATCCTTTATTTCTCTCTTTTCTCACATCCACATCAGTAAATCCTATTGACTGCCTCCACAGTGACTCTTTTCTCTCCATCTGCACTGCTACAACGCTAACTTATCTGCCACCATCTCTTACCCTGATCACCATAAAATATCAGCTGGTTCAACCTCTTGAAAATTGTTTATACGCATCTGCTAAATCAGAATAAATCATAACCCACGACCCAGCAGTTCAACTCCTGTATACATACTCAGCAGAAATGCATACATACATCCACTGAAGGACATGAACTAGAATGTCATTATTCAAAATAGCCCCAAATTGGAAACTATCCAAATATCCATCTGCAGTAAAATGGATAAATTAACTTATGGTGTAATCACAAAATTTTATACTATACTGCAATGAAAATGAATAATTCATGACTATGTACAATAATATGGATAAATCCCATAAACACAAGGTCAAGCTAAAGAAAATTGACAATAATGAGAATATACAATATGATTACATATATATATAGTACAAAATATGGAAAACTAAGTTATGCTTTTAAAAGTCAGGATATCCTTGAAAAGTGTGTGTGTGTGGGTGGGTGGTGAGAAGAAGGAATTCCAGGGTACCAATGACATGACATTTCTTGATTTGGGTGCTAGTGACATTGGAATGTTCCATCTGTGAAAATTTATCAACTTGAATACTCGTGTGCATTTTCTGTAGGTATATTATATTTCAATTAAAACTTAAACTTTTTTTCCTAAAAAATAATTCACAGACATAAATGTAAGACATAAAGCTATAAGATTCTTAGAAGAAAACATAGGCTTATATCTTCATGACCTTGGATTAGACAGTAGTTTTAAAAATATGACACCAAAAGCACAGGCACACAAGAGAAAAATACAGATAAATTAGATTAAATCAAAAGTTAAAAATTTTGTGCTTTAAAAGACACAATTATAAAGTGAGAAGACAATCCATAGAATGGGGGAAAAATATTTGCAAATCATATACCTGATCAGAGACTTACATCAATATATAAAGGATGTGTACTACTCAACAGTAAAAACAAATAATCCAATTTAAAAATGGATAAAGGATTTGAATAAATCTTTCTCAAAGAATATATACAAATGGCCAATAAACACATAAAAGATGTTCAACATTATTCATTAGGAAAATGCAAATCAAAACACAATGAGATACAACTTCACACCACAGATGGTTATAGAGTAAAAAATATAATATTGTATAATGATGAAATAACAAGTATTGGTGAGGATTTGGATGAATTAGAACATTGCTGGTGAGAATGTAAGATGGTGCAGTCACTTTGGAAACCAGTTTGGCTGCTCATCAAAAGGTTAAATACATGACCCAGTAATTCCACTCCTGAGTATATATGCAAGATAATTGAAAACATATGCCCACACAAAATCTTGTGCAAAAATGTTCATAGTAGCATTACTCATAATAAACAAAAATGCAAAGAACCCAAATGTCCATTCAATGATGAATGAATAAACAAAATGTGGTATGTCCATACAATGAAATAGCATTCAGTCATAAAAAGAAATGAAGTACTTATACATACAACAGCATGGATAAGCCTCGAAAACATTATGCCAAGTGAAAGAAGCCAGATGAAAGAATAAATATTGTATGATTCCATTTATATGAAATGCACAAATAGGTAAATCTATAGAAATAGAAAGTAGTTTAGTGGTTGCCAGGGGGTAGAGAGAAAAGAGTATGGGGAGTGACTCTTGGTACAGGATTTACTTTGGGTGGGTGATGAAAATGTTCTGAAATTAGACAGTGGTGATAGTTCCCCAACTCTGAGTTTATTTTGCGTATGAATTTTATCTCAACAAATATGTTATTTTAAAAATATCCCATGAGATATGTTCCTTTGGGTGAATAAATTAGCAATTATAAAAAGAAAGATAATAACCAGGGTTGACAAAGACGTGGTGAAACAGTCATTCTTACATGTTGCTTCTTGGAGTTCTGAAGAGTATTTTTCCACATGTATAAATAACAATAAAAATATTATGTGCTCTCATGCAGTATTTGTATATGATATTCTATGTAAATGATCAAATGGTTAGACCCCTTCATGCCACATTTTGTCTAAGTGTGTTCATTGAAAAATTGAAAATAATATGTATGATTTTTTGGATGAAAATTGGCAAAGTAATTTTGCATATGCTTCTAAGGTAGAGCTCTATGTGATCCTTAAAATCAAATGGTTGAAGAATATTTAATGAGTTAGTAAAGTGCTTGTAATGTAATGTTAAGTGAGAAAAAAAGCAGCATACAGAAGTTTCTGATTCTTATTTGTAAGAGAGATAGAGATAGAGATGTGTGTGTTTGCCAGAGAGAGAGAGAGAGAGAAAGAGAAAAGTGAAACTGATACAAAGGATTTAAAGGAAACTTCTAGTCACCCCAGAACTGATCAATGCATCTCTTAATATATGAAACTGAAAAATGGGCAAAATAAAGAAAGTACTCTAGGCATAGTCTATGTAACACAATAAAGAAGAGCTGTTAGATGCTGTGTTGTATACTTCATATTCCACTATGGTGCCTATTGTTGGATTTCTTTCCCCAACTTCATTCAATTCAGTTCAATTAAACAAATATTTACTAAGTACCTAGTAAATGGAAGACCTTGATCTGGGTGCCAGAGCAAAAGTAAAGACGAATATGTAAGTCAGTAAGAGAAGCATTGACCACTGGTCCAAGTGGAGTAAGAAGACGGATAAGAGGATAAGAAAGGGGATAAAGATAATGTAAGGGTGAAGATGAGGTGGAAGTGCAGGTGCAGTTGTTGTGAAAGAAAGGAAGAAAGGAAAGATGGTTGTTGCTTCAGTCCTTTGGAACATTTCTGAGGGTTGATGAGACTGTCATTATGGCCTGCCTATTTCCCAAAATAGAGAAATAGCTGATAGAGCAGAGGAGGTGAAGGCACTTTTAGAACATTGCACTTGGATGCTGAAGTCATGGGGATGAAAACAGATGAATTAGGAAGGAAGGCTGCGCACTTGCTGTGGAAATCTAAGCACCTGGCATGTAGTAGGTATTTAATAGATACCTGCTGAATGAATGAATGAAATGCAAGTGTAGAAAAGGATAGATAAAATCAGGGAGAAATTATAAATAGATCACATGGACCTTCTAGAGCAGGGGTCCACAACCTCCAGGCCACGGACCAGGCTGCATGGCAGGAGGTGAGCGGCGGGCAAGTGAGTGAAGCTTCATCTGTATTTATAGCCGTTCCCCATCACTCACATTACCACCATCGCTCCACCTCCTGTCAGTGTTATGGTGAGTTGTGTAATTATTTCATTATATATTACACTGTAATAATAATAGAAATAAAGTGCACGGTAAATGTAATGCGCTTGAATCATCCTGAAACCATCCCCCACCGCAGTCCATGGAAAAATTTTCTTTCATGAAACCGGTTCCTGGTGTAAAAAAGGTTGGGGACTGCTGGTCTAGAGGGAGGTTTGTTGAGGGACAGTGAGAGTCCAAAGCGTTGGGAGCTAGGTTCATCCTAACCCCTGTGGGCCTGAAGAAGGAGGAGAAACAACTTTTCCCACCAGAAAGGTTTGTCAGGGACTGGTGGAGTCAGGGGTTGGTTAAGGTGAGGAAGTTGGGAAGAACCTTAGAGAAGAAAGCGAAGATGGAGAGCTGTCATGGGGATCCCAGGAAGGACCTTATTCCAGGGTGACCTAGAGTAAAGATGGAGGTAAATAACTGCATGGGGGCATGGAGAGAGGATGGGGGGAGATAAAGGGAAGGAACTGGGGAAACTAGCATGAAAGAAACAGAAAGCTGGAAGCTAAGCCTGGAAGTAGGCAGAGGGTCAAATAAGAAGAACTAAAATCAATTCTCACATCTCTTGATCTACCTCCTGAGAGCTTGTTTGGTTGTATAAGGCCTTGTAATATCTCCATTGGGAATAGAATGGGATGACCAATCATGATGCCTTTTTTCTAAGAAGTTGGGCTTGTGCTTCGAAACAATAGCAATAAAAATAAAAGTATAGCTTATCTCTTGACCCCCCTTTACTCGTGCTGCCCACCCCCTAATCCCCTCCCCTTTGGCAACCCCCGATCTGGCCTCTGTATCTATGAGTTTTGTTTGTTCATTTGTTTTGGTTTTTAGATTTCACATATAAGTGATATCATACGGTATTTGTCTTTGTCTGACTTATTTCACTTAGCATAATACCTTCAAGTCCATCCATGTTGTTGTCAATGGCAAGATTTCATTCTTTTTTATGGCTGAGTAGAATTCCTTTAGATATATATGTATATGTATATATTCTTCATTTATTCATCCATTGATGGACACAGGTTGTTTCTACATGGTGACTATAGTCAATAACACTGTACTGCATATTTGAAAGTTGCTAAGAGAGTAAATCTTAACAGTTCTCATCTGGAAAAAAATTTTTGTAACTTTGTATGGTGACATATGGTAACTAGACTCATAGTGGTGATCATTTTGCAGTGTATACAAATATTGAATCACTGTGTTGCACACCTAAAGCTAATATAATGTTAAATGTCAATTATACCTTAATTTTTAAAAGTATAGCTTATATTGCAAAGCATTTACTCAGTGCCAGACACTGTTCTAACATGTTACATATGTTAATTCATTTAATCTTCTCAATAATTCCACTGAGGTAGATACTATCAACAGCCTCATTTTATAGATGAGATTACACAGATAAGTTAAGCAGTTTGCCCAAGATTCTATAGCTGGCAAATGGAGGAGTTGAGAATCTAACTTGGCCACTCTGGTGCTAGAATCTATGCTCTCATTTCTCTGCTATTCGGCCTCTCCAAGGCTATGTAGAAGTATTATTATCCTGTGACAATCTCTCATATATCAGCAAATCAATGGGCTCTAAAGATATCACTAAGTAGCTGCAGTGATATTCCTGAGATCACTGTGTGGTTTATTTATTTGTCACAGACAAAATTTGAACTGATTTACCTAGTAAGTATTTTTCCCAATGTCAGTTTAGAATCAGAAAATTAGAGGGTAATGGACGAAGGTTGGAGACGAGCACCATCGCAATAGCAAGAAATGACGATTAAAGGTAGAATAGAAGACACGAAAAATAAAGAAGTGAAAATACAAACACTTGAAAATTTCCTGGATAAATCACGTGAAATGCAAAGTGAGGCCCTGGTGATGGGTTGGAAGGAGACAAAGAACATAGCTCAGTGCTCTCTAAGAAATCAGTAGGTGGCTGTGGTGGGTTGAGCGGTGAAAGAGGGCCCAGCAAAGAGCTTGGAACAGGATGAACCAGGACAGAGAGGCAGAAGAAATTCTTAAGAAGGTCTAACATCCGATTCTGATTGATATGCTTTCTGTAATGTTAAGCTCCTCTGTGGACTCAAACCTTCAGTAAAGTCTAATACATACACTAGAGCCTGTGTGATTACATTTTAAGCCGATGACTTGGAGAACATTCAAGGGAAGCTAAACCCAATGAGATCAAGAATTCAGTGGAAGCAGAAGGTTGGCACCAAGAGTGGGTGAACATGAGAATTTGCAGACTCTGTAATTTCACAGAAATCTTACTTAGGGCATTCGTTTTGCATAGAACGTGGGATACGCGGCTTAAGTTAATTTTCCAGAGATCTGAAAGGACAAGGAGATCTTGGCTCCATCTGACTTGTCCTCCTTGGTCTTTATTAGATTAGTTTTGACTGTGGTCATCAGTGCTGGTGAGTGGAAGTACAGTGAGGGATAGGGAGAGTATATAAGATTAGGAGAAGTAATCATAGGCCACATTCTGTAAGATCTTGCTGTCCATGACAAAGGGTATGAGATTTGCTTTTTCCCTAAGTACAAGGGGAAGCTATTGGAGGCTTTCTGGCAGAGGAGAGACACTACTTGTGCTATGTTTTAAGAGGATCACTCAGGCTGCCTTGTGGAGGTGTTCAGGAGTGGAATCAGGAAGACTGGTTAGGAGGCTATTATAGTCAATCAAGTGAGAGAAGGTGGGGAACTTGGAGTAAGGTGCTGGCAGAGAAGGTGGTCTGATTCAGGGTATATTTTGGATTTGGACTCAATAGGATCCACTGATGGACTAGAAATTGTAATAAAGAGAAAGAGAGATGATGCCTAGATTTTTGACTTTAGCAAATGGGTGGAGAGAGGCTGCATTTGCTAGGAATGGAAAACCAGGAGAAGAGAAGGCTTTGTTTAAAAAAATGCGTTTTATTCATGGTAAGAGGGCAGGCTACTTTTCAAATCTGGGTGTGAGCTAAGGACTTGGGAAGAGAGTGGAGACCAAAAGAACAATAAAAGAATGGATTAGAGAGACCTCCTCAAAAGAAAGAATGGAAGAGACTAGAGGGTGAGTAATGTGAGGGAGGGCCATGCAGAGAAGGGAAGGGAGTCACACTCAACTATTCACAGTGACTGCGTAGGCCAAACTCTTTTACCTGAATAAGGATCTGGGCTTAGAGAGGTTAAAGGATTTGTCTAAGGCCAGCTAGTCAGGGCAGACTTGACATTGGAACCCACGTGTCCTGACTCCCGCTGTTAGGCACCGGGAGTTGATATCTACTGAAGACCCACTGGTGTTGGTGTTGAGTGCTGGGCTTCACAGCCTTTTCTGATTCAATACTTGTTAACAACCCTAGGCCCTGAGAGTGCTATTATCTATCTCACTTTTTAGATAAGGAAATTGAGTCTTAGAGAGATAGGTAACTTGTTCCTTGTGCGAACACATGCAATAAGTGAAATTTCTAGATGAAGAGTCAAATAATTTCAGACCTTAGAGATGTCTAGCTCCCTCATATTATAGATCAGGAATCCAGTCCCCAGAGAGGTAAAGTAACTTGCCTATGATTCCTCAACAGTAGAGCTAGGATTTGAACCTACGTGTCATGACTCTCTGCTCAATGTTTAAAATCATTGGATTTCTAAATAGAATTTTTCCAGATATTTGTTTAAAGGGTCATGTTGGAGAGAATTGAACATATTATTAAAGCCAATATAGATTGCATTTCCTAATTTCCCTAAGTTTAGTGTATTTTATACCATCATATGAGGAGACTTTAATAATTTTTATAATATCAGAGTGCTTACTACCTAATACCCGGTCCTAGTCTATGTGTTGAAAAATTGATTTTGTGATGATTCTTTTCTGTGTCTAATCAGGTCAATAAATTAAACTTAGAGGTCTGTTATTCTAGGTCATTCTTTTTCCCCTACAAAGAGCTTTAGCCATTGCCCCTTTCCATATATTACTCTGAAGCTTTCGTTCCCCTATTTAGAATCTAACATCTGAAGCTCTTTGCTGCACACCAATGACCTCCCTTCCACAACCCCGCTCACTATGATTGCCTTTATTGTTTCCAAAGACAATGTGCTATGATAACTATTTCCTTTTAGATGCTGCTTCTGATCTCTGATTGACAAAATGCGATATTTGAGAATTCCAAAATATCCTGATCGGATTCCTAATCCTGGGCCACATTTGCAGTTTGGAGAACTATATTAAATATGCCAGAAAAGCGCATTCTTCCAATGATTTCCAAATTTACTCCAGAGTTATCTAGGATAAAAATAAAGTTTCCAGACCATGCACATCCAAGATGAAACATTATTATTTAGAACATGTGTTTGGTTCTTTAAAAGAAATAAATTGGGGGTGATTTGAGTACAAATCCTGCTACCGTGGTTTCCTATTTAAACTAAGCACATTAGCTTCCCTTTTCAAACATACCACTCAATTTCAGCCCTGCTCCGATCATAAGAAATGGGGAAAAGAAGTATCTACCTTTTAAAATACGTACCAATCATACCCTTGGCAACTTGACATGCTGTTTCCAAATACTGTTACTTCACCTTTGAGCTGTTATCAGCACCAGTGATTAATTAATGGATTATTTACTAAAGTTAGTTTCCTTTCTTCTCTCCTTCTGCAAAAGATGCAGGAGACAAGTGAAGAAAAGCCAGACATGTGTATTCCATTTGAAAACCATGATTAAAAAGTTTAAAAATTCAAACCAATGGAAAAAACTGTTTTATTTTAACACTCTGGAAGGTTTCAGTGAACTCCATTATTTTCACTCACTATTTGCTTGAATAATTTAGGCAAGAAAGCTAAATTATACATAAAGTGTACAGTTAGAAGAAAAAGTTCATGCACAGCCCTAGGCTATAGCCTCCCCTAATGATGTCTGAAGTCAGTGAAAGGAACTCGTTAGACTGAGAGTAATTTATCAGGGTTTACTTTTTTTTCTTAAAGCAATAATGTTCTTATAAAAATCTGACAAATAATACACTAAAAGAAAAGCCACAAAAGAGAGTTTCCAGTTAAGTCCTTAGCCCCTGTATATTTTCATTTAATTTCATGTAAAAGTTGGCTTTCCACACACGACAATAGATGATCATTGGCAGCCTTGAGTGATTTGATCCAACAAAGAAAATACACGTCTTTATTCAATAGAGTTGCTATTTGGCCTTATCAGAATTCTGAAGTTACGGAGTTAAAAGGAGATGCTTCAGGCTGAGAGACAAACTTGAACTCTTCTGTAGAAAGGGGATCGGCACCCACTCAGTGTACCATCATTTGAGCAAGTAGTTGTCACTTGCTAGGGTATTGTACTTGAGGAGCAATCTGTATCATTAAACATTTACAGATTCACTAAAATGTTCACATCCCCTTGAAGTGTAACAAAGAGAATCCGACGGCTGTAAGATGACAGGAATATCAAAGTGATACTGTAGTCACCTTTGATTTCTGAGCTGCCTTTGTTTTTCTTAAAGTTACACAATTGTAGAATTTGAAGAATCCCGTTCAGTCCCTTCATTTTACAAATGAGGAACCTGAGACCCAGAGAGGGGGAGTGATGAGCTCAAGGCTATGCAGCTAAGGCATTTGTTCATTCATTCCCCAACGTTTATACACTTGGAGAGAGAGAAAGGAATTCCAAACAGAGAGACCAGCCATATGTAAAGGTAAAAAGGTGGGAACCAGCATGATTCCTTGGGGAAAAAGAGGTGCCAATTATTGTCTGGGCATCTCTTCCCCCACCCCTACTTCTAAGGAAATTTGCACCCTGGCTATATAAGCTGGCAGGGAAGGGCACAGAGAGTCTGGAGTCAGATTGCCTGAGATTGACTCTGACTGTGCCTTGTAATAGCTGTAAGACTGTAGGCAGTTCACTTACCTCTCTCTGATTTATTTTCTCCAGCAGTAAAATGATGATGGTAACAATAGAACCTACTTCTTAGGGTTGTTTTGAATGGATAGTAATGCATATAAAGGGTTTATAGACAATGTCTAGCAGTAAGAGTTCTATAAATATTAGTTATTCTCATTAATATATCAATAGAACATAAATTCTTCCATATGTATGTTGTCTCCGGGTCATAGCTGACCAGAAAAGGGGTGGTGGGCAGTTGACCCAGGTGGGGTATCTGTCAAGCAGCCAATGTCCTATTACTTGTGTGACCTGCTTTTGAAGAGATAAACTGGGCTATTAAGGAATTATGAAATGGGCAACCAAAGATCTGGGCTAGTTGACCAAAAGGCTGAGAAAAAGATAATTGAGAAGACTAAGGGCCAGGTCAGGAGTTATGGTCCCAAGTGAAAACTGCAGTTACAAAGTTTTGAGGAAGCCAATTGGTTGGAGAGGAGGATGGGGCCTCCTCCTCTCACACTTGTGCACACTGCCCCCCACCCCCACCCCAAACCTCAGTTCCTAAAAACTTTATATGTCTAGTCCAATTCCACGGGTAAGCAATGCTCACAAGACCCTCATTTCTTAGAGGTAAGTGGAGTGAGTCTCAGGTCCTTGCAATTAGAAGAAACTACCAAATACTTACAGACAGTTCTTCAAGGAAGACGCCCAATACTGGGATATAGACAGAGGCCAATTGTGAAACGCTGGGTGTGCCAAAGTGAGTTTAAACTATCTCTTGAAAGCCACTAGAAGTTACTGAAGGATTGAAACGGGTGTCATGTACGATCAAATTTGTCATCAGCTCTGTAAGATCATGCATGCCACAGTGCAGAAGGTAAATTTGAGGGACAAAAAAGGACTAGAAAAGGAAAGCTAGTTAAAAGGCTTTGGGTATAATCTAGGTTAGAAGTAATCAGGACCTGAATTAAGGGAATAGTGGTAGAAATGGAAAGAAAATACAGATAAGGAAGATATAAAGAACGAGATGACTTATTGTGGGGCACAGAGAAGCTCTCAGAGTGGAGGAAACATTTCTGACTCGAGCGTTTGGATAGATAAACTCAGAAACATAGTTTGGGGCATAGAAATTGAGAGATATGCCTTTGCACATGCTGATTTTGAGGCCTCTATGGGAAATCCAAGTGAAGATGTTTCATTGCATTTGGATATGTGGTTATGGAGCTCAGCAAAGAATCTGGGATGATAGATTTAGGAGTCTACAGGATAATAATGATAGTTGAAACTAGTGGTCTGGCTATGTCTTTCAAGGTAAGTATAGATCATGAGAAGAGATGTATAGTCTGGGGAACACCAATATGTAAGATGTGAGTGAGCAGAGGGGCCTGTGCAAGGGTCCAAGAAAGGATAGATGGAGAGATGGAAGAAACCCAGGATGAAGTGGGAGAGGGAGGCTTAGGAACCAAGAAGGGAGGACATTTCAAGGTGAAGAAAGTGATCAGCAATGTCAAGTGCAGAAAAAGTTTCTTGTGAGCTAAGGGCACAAAATGATCCATTGAACGTAGCAGCATGGGAGGTTTTCTGAGACCAAAGCTAAAGGAGTGAGAGGAAAATAAAGGTGACAATGGATTGAGGGATGAAGTGGGGGGAAACTAAAGGAGGAAAGCAAGTACACTCCAGCTGTAAAAGAAGGAAAGGTGAAAAGGATTAAAGGGATTAAATAAGGATTATTTGTTTGTTTAGTACAGAATAGACTTGACATGTTGCTGAACTGAGTCAGAAAGGAGAAGTTAGTGATAGAGGAAAAAAGAGGTCTGACAGAGCAAGGTACCTCCTGAGGAGGTAGGAGACTGCAAGATCAAGGTGGATGGATTAGTCTTGGATAGGATGTGGGACAATGTTTCCATGGAAACAGGAGGAAAAGATGGAGGCCAGTAAATTTAAGTTTGTATTTGTTGACTCAGCAAGTTAAAGGAGCTTTGTGTTTGAGGGAGCTGTTTTTCTTAGGAAAGTAGGAAGCAAGAACATTTGCTGAGAACAAGAGGGAAAACTATGATGCAAGGAGTTTGAAGAGAAGAGGGAATATTAGAACAAACCACCGCAAGGACCAGGAGAAGGGCCGAAGAGGAACTTATAGAACAGTAGAGCCACTTAAGAGCCCAGCTGAGTCTGAAGACCATTGGTGTATGAGACATCAATCCATGTGGTGATTTGATTTCTGCAACAGTAGTCCACATCCCAGAGGTAGGAGGAGGTTCAGGATAGGTTTGACGGTAAAGCAAGAAGACAAGGAAGTCCAGAGTGATGATAAAGGAAAGGTGGGCTAATTGAGGCTTCCAAAGGACAGAAATGACTCAGGAGGGAGGGGTCAGCTTGGGAGGAAAGAGAGACAGGTTTGAATTGGAAGCTTTGGGTGGTCAAAAACGGGGAATCATGAGAAGAGTGGTGGCACACAGGACAGGAGTTTGTTATCAGTGTGTGGGATACCAGAGTTGAAGATGTCAGAAATGTCAGTTAATCGTTGCCCAAACCAAGACCAAAGGCAGGTCCCCTAATTTAGTCACAGATTTTCTTTTCCTGGAATGCCTCTGGCTTCTCTGAAAAGTCCTAGAGCCATAATGAGAAGGCCAAACTTGTTATAGCCTGGCAAGAACATTTGCCAAGGTAATTTATCCTCTTTTGTCACTGGAGTTCCAACTGAGGCTGGGAAAGATTGAGAAAGTTTAATCACAGTGTTCTTGGGACTCCATTGCAAGGCATTAATAACTTGCTGTGATATTAGCGGTTTTACATCTTACACTGGCATCATTTTGTCACATTAGTGTAACATTGCCATCATGTAGCTTAGTATTAACGTGACACAAAAGTAAAATTACATGTGCACTTTTTATATTGTTGTATTGAAATCCAGTACGTATGTGACACTAATACTATTCAAATTCCATAAAATATACAGTTCCGAATACAAAGACATTTTAATGTTATGTTAGAATAAGAATGCAGATCATTACACTTTCAGAACTGTGCAGTGGAGGAAGAAGAACTAAAGGGCTTAACGTTTGTGAGCTCAGGGGAAAACAATCCAAGGATGGTTCCCACGCAGGACAACCGCACCCTTGCCTTCCTTGGCAGTCGGGGCAGTGCTCATTGCCCACTTGCATTAGAACAAGAGTCAGAAAACTTTTTTTTTAAGGCATCAACAACTAAATATTTTTAGTTTCATGGACTATATATATGGTGGCAACCACCATGGTTCACCCTGGTGGTGCAAAAGCAACCCTGGGCAATATGTAAATGAATAAGTGTGGCTGTGTTTTGATAAACTTTTATTTATAGACACTGAAATGTGAATTTCATATACTTTTCACATGTCATGAAATAGTATTCTTCTTTTGATTTTCTTTTCAGCTGTTTCAAAATGCAAAAACCACTCTTAGCTTGGGGGCCATACAAACACAGGTGGAGGACCAGATGTGGCCCTCGGGCCATAGTTGGCTGACCCCTGTGTTAAAAGATGATGAATCCAGGGTTCCCTGGTAAGCATGCTTGGAGCCAAGCTCTCTTGCAGAGCTTATATACAGTGAGCACGAACATTCCCACCCTGGCCTTGAAGGGGGGTAGACACATTGTTTTCTTTCCGTGTTTTCTATTTCCTCTCTTCTCACCCTAGAGAGCTGGCGCTGCCTGTCACAGCAGCATGTACTCTGAATGCCTGGCCAGAGCACTGAAGGAAGTGTGCCACGACCTTGTTTGTCAAAAATGAAAAGATCTAATTCTTCAGTTTAGACCAAGCCTTCGGATGCCCTACCCTTTCTATTTTCTTTTTTTAATAAATTTATTTATTTATCTATTTATTGGCTGTGTTGTGTCTTCATTGCTGTGCACGGGCTTTCTCTAATTGCGGCGAGCGGGGGCTACTCTTCATTGCGGTGCGCGGGCTTCTCACTGCGGTGGCTTCTCTTGTTGAGGAGCATGGTCTCTAGGTGCGTGGTCTTCAGTAGTTGTGGCTCGCGGGCTCTAGAGCGCAGGCTCAGTAGTTGTAGCACACAGGCTTAGTTGCTCTGCAGCATGTGGGATCTTCCCAGACCAGGGCTTGAACCCGTGTCCCCTGTATTGGCAGGCGGATTCTCAACCACTGTGCCACCAGGGAATTCCCTCCTTTTCTATTTAGTAGTAAAATATTTCCCAAGCGGAAGACCAAAATTATGCTAGTAAATGCAATACATTGTTTTCGAGCTTTTATGTGTATATATACATATTCATACATATATATATACATATATACATATGTATGTATATATACTTTTAAAATTTTTATTCACTTTTAGTTAGATGTCATGTCAGGTAGCAGGTTTCAAATCAAATCTGAGACCCTTTGAACCCATTTTGAAGTAACATTGTAAAACTTACCTATGATCTATGGAAGAACTAAGCTACTTCCCTCACCTTCGTGTTCTTCGATTTAGATCCAAGAGAGTAAGACAGAGATAATCCTAATAGATTGTTGAATAACCAAAAGGACCTAAGAAAGGCTCAGTCACAAGTCCAAAGGAAACCTGGACCTAGACTATCTGGAGCATTTCATCAATGGAGGAAAAAAGAAATCTAGGGTCCATGGATACTGAAGGGTGAGGGACCATGTAGTGGAGATGAGGGGATGAGGGAGGGAGGAAAAAGTCATGGGGTTCACCTTATCCCCCTGCAGCTCTTTTTCTTATTTTTCTTTCTCTTTCTCAAGTCCAGCCATCACAGACCTGGCCCTGTGCTCTTCTCGTGATGAGGCTGAGGAAGCAGAGGAGGTACAAGGAGTGCCATGGTGGTACAGGGGCTAAGCAACTGGGGAAGCCAATCATAGGAGCAACGTGATTACAGACTGATGTTCTACCTCTAGAGATGGATATTTTTTGCTTAGGCCTCAAACCAGAGACAAGGATTTATTACCATCTCACATCCCCTGGACATACAGTAGGGAAAAAGAGTAAGATCCCACTTCAAAGAAAGGAGTTTAAGCTTTGGTTTCTGATTGTTTCAGAAGAGGGTGGATGGAATGCTACTACCATCCTGTAGGTCCGCGGGACCCTGAATACTTCTTGTACAATCTGGGGGAAGAATATATTTCGGTAGTGGGTTTCAGTGGGTGCGAAGTAGACTTGGCACCATACCTCGTTGCCCCAAGCTGTCCTGGAGAGATGGGCATTGGGGCCATTCTCTCTGGAACCAGTTGGGTGTGGTCCTGATTCTTGTTGAAGGTGGCCAAGCTTAAGAGGGGAGGTTCCCCAGTTACAAAGAATCCACTCATCCTTTGAAAACATACATCTAACAGATAGGCTGAATATAGGACCCTGTTTACCTGGGACAATCCCAGGCATTTATATTCTGACTAGTTATTAATGGTGCCCCTTCCTTTTAACTATGGTATTGGGTAATAAATTATATGGTCACTCTAACTGAAAGTTATTCTATTAACAAGTCTAGCTTTCTGTGTCATAATCAAATCACAATCACCAGCTTATAAATGACTCACTTTATATTGAAAGCTTATGATCTTCAGCTACTTTTGGGGATAGTCTATTCAAAAGTGACATTTTGGGTGGCAGAAACCAACGTGAGTAGGGCCAGAGTATCTGAGGAACAAAGTTGAGTGGACCACAGGGAAAGGTATGTTCAACTCTGTTGGGGTCAGGGGACAGAAAAGACTTTACAAAGAAAACATTTTGAGGAAAGGGGAAAAGGTGTTGCAGGCAGAGGGGACAGCGGAGCAAAGGCTCAGAAGTGAGGAACAGCATTGAAACCACTGCGGAATTGAAAGATGATGAGAATGGCCGAAGTGCAAGGAGCAAGCTGGGTAGATAAGCCATGAGGAAAGAGGCTGGAGGGAGAGGTGTGTTCTGGACCACACAGGGCCCTTGGTACCTTGTTGGGGGGCTTCAATTGAACCTTGTAGTCACTGGAACTCACACCTGGCTCGTCTTCTGAAAACCTGGAAAACATTTTAAATGAAGATTTATTCCAAGCCAAATACACACAAAATTTTTTTTATAAATTAAAGGAAATGTAAATATGAACTTAGTATTGATTATGTTAAGGAACGATCATTACATTTGCCATTTTGCAAAAAAATGAAACGCTCTTAATTTTTCTTTTGTGAGGTGTATTACTAAGTATAAAGGATCAAATGATGTAATGTCTGGGATTTGTCTTGAAATACTCCTGCAGAAAAAAAGGGGAGAGTGGGGATCTTGAACAAAATAGGGCTGGGTATAGGGAAATAGTGTTGGTTGAAGTTGGGGGACAGGACTAGGCATAAGGGAATAGATTTCTTGTATTTTCCACTTTTGAGTGTGTCTATATATTTTCATAACAAGAAGTTGAAAAAATAAAATGCATATTTCCTGGGTCTCAGCCCAGATCTACTGAATTAGGATCTTTGGGTAAGAGGATCAGATGCAGGTGTTGGATTAAGGGGGGAGTGGGAGATGGGCAGGAGGCAGGGGCCCCATCTGGAAAGCCAAAGCAATGGAGGGTTGAATTTCAGCTGTGGAGCTCGGGAGAGGAAGATGGGTATGAGATGTTTGTTGTAGTTTACTAGACAAGACCTAGTTTCTGATTAGAGGGTGAAGGTGAAGTTGAAGGTGACTCTTGAGAGACGGAATGAATGGTACCATTACTGAGATGGGCAGTAGAGAAGGAGCAGATATGAACAATGAAACCTAGAGCGGTCACAGTTTCGAGTATTCCAAGTATTAAAAATATTTGAGTCTCTTCGGTTAACACCATTTCAATATTCTTGCCATATTTCTTATTCCTTAAAATCACTTGAAGACTTGAATTATATGCAGATAATAGTTTCTCTGCTCCATCTTCCAGGAATATGTCTTTAATCGGGGTTTCCAGCAGGTCTGCCTTTGAATTAATGTGACCCGACTCACTATTTTCAAAGGCTCATATCCTCCACCTTCCAGTGTCCACAAGCCTTTTTCGTTTTTCCTCTCTGCCTTTGTCCACTGTCCTACCGGTCTTGTCCTTAGAAAATAGGAAGCAGCTCAGGGATTTTTGGTACACAAAGTACAGTGTCCTCTCTTCCCTTTAATCCTCCAGAAACTATGGAGATACGTGTAAACACACCCAGAAGCTCTGAGACCCCAAGGTCAGCCGCATCAGTGTTCTTGGAATTTTTGTCTTTTTCCCAGTCACTTCCTATTTTCAGTTGTAAGAACCTGAGCCTGAAATGTGACATCTTTTAGGAAATCCAGTTAAATCCCACACTTTCAAATAACTACGTTTTGATTTGCCCAAGGGACATGAGGAAGTGGCCTGCAAGCTACTTCTCTGGAGACCTGGTCTTTCCTGTAATCTCCACGGGCTCTTTGCAGAAAGCCATATTTCTTCCAAGTCTTCTTTTTCATCCCTGTCTGAACCTGCCTTCGTCTTCCTAATGGCTAATTAAAAAATTACAACTAAGAGCGTTAAATAGTAAACCTCTTCCGTGCTATTCTCTGTTTAATTTCTGAGGCCCCAAGCAAAATGCCTTGAACAGAATTCAAAAGAGCCACCTTTCTGCTTGCAAACTGCATGATAAACAGCGTTCTAGTGGGGAGGGGCCTTTATTCTAATGGTAACCCTTCTATGCAGGGTCTGCTTGGCCATTATTCACAACTTATTCCAGAAAGACAAAGTTTAGGGGGTTACATTCTCTCCAATATTACGACTTTCCACTTGATTTGTGTGTGTGTGTGTGTGTGTGTGTGTGTGTGTGTGTGTTTCCTCTTCCCTTGGTGCCTGATGTTTCCATTATACCTTGAAGCAACTAAGAGTTTTAAAACTCACAATTATTTTTTTCATTGAAGTTAGAAGTCTGAGCTTGATGAAAACTCATCCCAGGTCATGATGTGCACTCTTAAGTTGCTGCTTGATTCCATTTGCAAAGAGAGATCTTGGGAGGCAGTGTCTAAATAATAATCAACGTAGTGCTCTATTTGCCTTCGTTTATACATTATCTCAACACTTCATTATGGATTTTAATAGGACCAGAATTTAAAAGCTAGAATCAGACATAGCAGACTCGGTCTACTTTAGATTGTTCTTCATCAAGTGTTTTTTCTTGTGATTATACAGTTTTATTTTATCATCCCTTTGATAACAATTTCTGTATGAAAATTGACTTTATATTTCATTTTTCCCCGTCTGTTATCTTCGCGGCATTCATACGCAAACACCCTTTGTGCTGCGCTGGTAATATAACTGATCAGGCGAAGCTGTGTCATAAGAAATCAAAACCATAATAATGTCTTTGGATTTTGCATTTTAAATATTGCATTCATTGTTGCACTGAGGTTTCTGATCCCTTTCCAGACATTACGGAGATTACCTTTGGTAATGCTTATTTCATTGTACTTTGATATAAAATAATGTGTGTCATAAATCATCTGAGTGACTGTCATTAAACAGAAAATCACCTACTTAGGGTATATAACAATTTGCTTTTCTAATTTGAAGAAGATTGAGGCATTTTAATTATAGAAGGTCTTTGTAAGAGACTGGAATTCAATATAAAATTGTATTCTTTATGGAATTGTAGATTAGAAATAATAAAATCTTTATTCATTAATTTTACATTATTTTTTTGCAAGTGCTAGATCAAAACATTCTTGGGATGGTTTCCTAAATAAAACCTTACACTTTTGTCACCATTACTCTGAGAAAAAGTTGTGGTCACTTATTCAAGAAAAAGGCACAAGAGAATCAGCTGTTATTGCAGGTTAATTTGCAGTTGTAAATTTAAGAAATTGTAACATTGAAAGCTGGGAACGGCATTGTCTTAAAAATTGAGAAAAGACAAAGAGGAGGCATGAAGCGACAAGGGATTGGGGAGGGGCTATTTAAAATTATTGGTGTGCTTCAGAATTTCAAGATTGCTTCCATTTGGAAGAGGATGGAGGTTTGGTGCCTTCTCAGGGAAGAACAATTTAAAATTATTGGAACCCTCCTCTTTAAAGGTCATCAGGGTTCTGCACACGGACAATGTAGAGAGATTTAAAATTATGAGAGCACTTCACATTGTTTAAAACATTGGTTTTTTATAAAATGTATTTCTATGTTTTATTTCTTCAGTGACTAGGTAATTACAGCAGCTTAGAAACTGAGGTACCTCATCCTGAAACTAGTATTTTCTCTTTGGCTTCTTCCCTTTTCTTTCCTTCTACCTTTTTTTTTTTTTTTTTTTTTGCCCCCTTAATAAGTTTTCTAGTTTCCCTTGCTGCCGGGATAGACACATCATTCTTTGTTCTTGCTCATAAATCACCCTGTGACTGAGGAACCAGGAAGTTATTAGGGGTGAGGGGAAGGTCAGGTTGAAAATTCAGATTGATCTAACCTATTCTCGCAAAATAGCACTTGGCCTACCTCAAATCCAAAGTGAAGCCCCAATGCCAGGCTGCCCCGATAAGACTTTTAGTCCTGCTTCGTGAGGGAAGAGGCTTCTGCAGCTTTGATAGTGAATGTTACAGAGGATCACAGAAACTGTCAGGTTGTCATCAGTAAGTATTTAGTTATAACTACATTGACCTAGACGCATCAGACACTTTTTTCCTTCTTCTCTCCTGTTTGTCCTCTCTTCCCCTCTTCCTTTGTCTCTCCATATGGCCAGCTAGGAAGGACATTCTAAAGATTCAGTGTAGAGGCTGATCAAATTGTTGAGGAGGGGACTTTCCTGGTGGCGCAGTGGTTAAGAATCCGCCTGCCAATGCAGGGGACACGGGTTCGAGCCCTGGTCCGGGAAGATCCTACATGTCACGGAGCAACTAAGCCCATGTGCCACAACTACTGAGCCTGTGCTCTAGAGCCCACGAGCCACAACTACTGAAGCCTGTGCGCCTAGAGCCCATGCTCCGCAACAAGAGAAGCCACCGCAATGAGAAGCCCACGCACTGCAACAAAGACCCAACGCAGCCATAAATAAATAAATAAATAAATACCAAAAAAAAAATTGTTGAGGCGGGGGCCTTTTATTTGGGAATTCCGGATGTTTCTCTTCTTGTATCAGAAATCCGTCTTGTGTACACACAACATACACACACACACTATCGGGGATGTGATGAGGAAATTAATTCAAGGACCCTAGCTGGGATAACAAATATGTTTCTTCCAGTCTTTCTCTCCATTTCCAAAAGAAAATCCCTTCCCTCGCCAGGTCATCTTCCCTGTTGGTTACGTTACTTGGTAAAAGGTGGAAGCAGTGTTCCATGTGTTTTGTAAAAAGCTGTATCAGAGTGAATGGAACATAGTATTAAGTTTTTGTCAGCTTGAACTCACACCTGCCACACACAAGGTGGTTTGGCCTTTCGTGCAAATCATAACTTGAGCTTAAATCTAAAGCAACAGGGAGAGCGATGGAGCAAAGGTGTCCAGATGTTGCTCAGTCTGTGTGATTGTAAATTTCAAAGTCCCAGCTTTCCATTCAGACTTTAGTGCATTGGGAACTATATGAAAATTCCAAGACATACTGGTTTATTGAAATGTCTGGCCATTTCTATATGAATTTTGGAACAGATGTACTGAGGTAGGCAATAAACTGTGATAATAAGGAACATTTCCACACCAGCTCACTAAACTACTAATCTCTAATGAGGACCAAAACTCAGCAGCAGAGGAGGGTGATTGGTGATTTCATTATGTCTTTTTAAACTCAGAACTCAGTGTCAATTACTCGAATTCATCCCTGACTGTAGTTTTGGTCAAGATTTCAGGGGGTTTGAGACTATATAGATCTAAAATAGTTTGCTTTATTCCAAATAAATTGAAAACTGAATTTCAGTTTTACTTTTTTTTAATCAATGAAAATAATATAGGAACATGCTATAAGACTTTGAGTTTATCTTTATAAAAGTTTGTTATCATTTTATCGCGATATGTGAGACCCAAGAAGCCCAAATCAGGTGCTTGGAGTCCTTTTTGGATTTTGAACTTTTGGTCTGATTCTCAGTGTCTATGCTGGGAGTAATCACACTCCAAAAGCTGGGAGCTTGGTCTGAGCGTGTCTCTGGAGTGACCATTGACTTTACGGTTCACGCCTTTGGATGAAGAGGAAGGTGTACCATCTTGGTTGACTCTACTTGCTGCCTTCTCATCCTTAGCCTCTTCCCACATCATTGACTCCTCATCTGAGAATGAACAGGACCTTCCAGGATGCAGGCTCAGAAATGGGACCCCTGGGATTGATACTAAACAAGTTGTATCCCTTTCAGGGATTTGCAAAGCAGTGCAATGAGAGTTTTGGAAGGAATGGGGCTCCCCTGAATTCCTGACCATTTCTCCTGCAGAGACTGGCTGTTGATCAAACAGCTCTGGAAAAGGAAGGAAAAACTAAACAGTTAAACAAAAACAAAAATGGAACATGAATTATTTGATAGTACATGGGCTTTAGAAAAATTCTTTGTCCTTCTTCAACGAACCTGTGGTAATTGGAAATTAGGTTTTTAAGAAATGATTAATTTTACTCTCTGATGCTACCAGGAAGACTATAGGAGACTTTGGAAGCAAAGGAAGCAGTCTATGGAAAAAGGAAGGAAGCGGAGACAGGTTCATAAAAGATACAGGCTCTTACTACGTGAGAGTCACCTGAAGGGCCAGGTGGTGGGACAGCTGACAAGCACGGCATGGACGCGTTTAAAACACACGGGGCCTCCCTGGTGGCACAGTGGTTGAGAATCTGCCTGCCAATGCAGGGGACACGGGTTCGAGCCCTGGTCTGGGAAGATCCCACATGACGCGGAGCAACTGGGCCCATGAGCCACAACTACTGAGCCTGCGCGTCTGGAGCCTGTGCTCCGCAACGGGAGAGGCCGCGATAGTGAGAGGCCCGCGCACCGCGATGAAGAGTGGCCCCCACTTGCCACAACTAGAGAAAGCCCTCGCACAGAAACAAAGACCCAACACAGCCTAAAATAAATGAATAAATAAATAAATAAAATTTAATTAAAAAAAACACTTAGGGCGGCATTGTTCTCCCCAAGCTTTTTTGGGTCACATTTGGGAAATATTAATCTATTAAAGTCTTATTTGCTCTTCTCTGGAAGTTTGAAAACTACTTTTCCTGGCATTACTCAGTTTTCCCAAAGTAGATTTTGTTTGTTTATTTATTTCTTTACTGTAGCATGGTCCTCACTGGTCACTTCATATATTTTCCTGTTCCTTATTTTGAAAGATCCAGCCGCCCTAGGAAAACAAAACAAACAAACAAACAAACAAAATGACAAACAGCAGGAAGAGGCAGTAGAAATAAAAGGAGAAAATGTTAGTGACCTCTATTTACCGAGAAAATCAGCTCCGTTTTCTCTGAGCAGAGTCTAAGAGGCTGAGAGAGACCAGGCCACTTCCCTTTTTAGTTGTTTTTTGTTCCTTTCTTTCTTTGTTTCTCTTTGGCCACACTTGGTCTCTTAAAAAGCAAACATGGTCCAAACAGGGATGAAAAGCTGTGGTGTACCTCACATATTTACAATTAACAAATTAATAATTGTGAAACATACAGAAATTCCATGACCATATGTTTAAATTCATTTAAAGATCAAAAGTCAAAATGTGAGGCTTTCATGAATGTAAGCTGTGGGACAAATGGCTCTTTCCTCACCTCCTTCCCACTGCCCAGCTCCAAGCAGGACGTGTGCCTGGCCCTGACTATGTGACCTACATATCATGAGGCAGGTACCTCACGTAGGGCCTGGCCAGCAGTGGAGCTCAAAAAATATATTTCCTTCTCCTTCCTTCTGCCATTTTTTCCCTTTTAGTTAGAACTGAACCTAGAAGAGGGTCTTAGGGCAGTTTGTCAGTGTTTCCATCTTGCCTTGCAAACGCTGGTCAGTGTGCCAGGAAGATGTGGGCTGGTGAGGAAAGGGGGGTTATTTGCATCCATGATGGTGTGCTGCTTGCCCATGAGGCAAGGAAAAGAAGGTTGTAGTCATTCTGAGCTACCTGGGGAACCACAGGATTTATTCTGCTACCCTGCTTTCTTCTGTTGTCTTGAAGAGAGTTCTATCTGGGAATCAACAGCAGCGTTGATGCACTTGAATCAGCTTTATTCTTTTTTTAAATTAAATTTTTATTATGGAAAATTTCAAATATACACAAAAGGAGAGAGAATACTATAAGGAACTCCCATGTACCCATCAGTAATCTTCAGTGATGATCAGTGATGCACTTTGAAATACGTATCTGTGGAAATGGCTGCAGGGAGCTGGAGGTGGGTGTTTTGCTCCATGATGGTCTTTGGTTTACACCTGTGCATTCCTGAAGCTAAACCTCATCCACCTGCATCCACAGAAGCCTTCATAATTGCTTTTGAATCGGGAAAACTGTACACCGCCATGGAAAGGGGAATTTAAAACGAACATGGTTAGAATGACTTACTCCTAAATTGATGCTTTCCTCATTCTTAATTTAAGGCATGTATGTAGTTAAAGATGTTTATTAACAACTAGGGTCAAAAAGAGAAAAACCACTGGCTGAAGACTGAATTGTGGTGTCTGCTTAGCTGCTCGCTTTGAGAGAAGCCAGATTTTATGTGTGTGTGTGTGTGTGTGTGTGTGTGTGTGTGTGTGTGTGTGTGTGTAGAAATGGGAAGAAAAACCAAGACGGAGAAATAGAAATACCTCAAGAAAAGCTAAATTACAGCCGTGATAATCCCTAAAATAGGCTCTTGCAGAGCACACCTGGCTTCTGGAAAATGAGGCTTTTCTTACTCTCAGTGATAATGTCCAGGACACAGTAACGGGGCCATTGACGCATCCTGTCACATAAAGAGAAGTCATACAGCTCTCCACCAAGGTTTTCCTCTGATAATATCATCATGTGATGCTATGGTTTCTAGTTAAAAACCAGTGCCAAAGATGAAGCAGAACTGACTTGGCCCCAAGAGTGTTTATTTATGTGCTGTTAGTAAGTGCCAGGGCTTACTAAATAGAAGGACAGGGTTGTAGACATCTTTGGTGGCCACTGGGGATTGTGATACCCACTTCAGGGCTTCACCACCTGTAGCTGAAGGATTTAGCATTGGGGAAATTATTTAATCTCTGTGTGTTTCAGTTTACCCACCTGTGAGAGTCTAAAGACAGTCCTTGCCTGCTAGATAGGTGGGTGCCAAGAATGCTGGGAGGAAAGGTGATGGGTGACTGTGACTAAAGTGCTTTGGGACCCTTAAAAAAAAAAAAAGATACTCTCCACAATCTGCATGGTGGCCCATCCTACCAAAGGCTCTAGAGGCTGGGCTGTCTTCAATGGGCATGTGACCTGTGCAGACACAAGGGCCCCCCACTTGTCTAATGAGTTGTTGTCACCATCTTGAAATTCTTAACTTTTGAACAAGGGGCCCTGCATATTCTTCTTTCTCTGGGTCCACAGATCCTGTAGTCAGTCCTCTCCAAGGCCCTTCTGAGACATGGCGAGGCCATCTCACTAAGAGGGATTTAGCACGGCTATTTCTCCTTCATGTCTGGGGCTCCCCTTCCAGATGGGAAATAAAGTGAATGCTAGTTTTTAAATTTTCCCCAAGTTTTATTGAGCTATAATTGACATACGGCACTGTGTAAGTTTAAGGTGTACAGCATAACGATTTGACTTACATACGTTATGAAGTGATTACCACAATAAGTTTAGTGAACATCTATCATCTCCTATAGATACAAAATAAAAGAAAAGGAAAAAATGACTTTCTTGTGGTGAGAACTCTTAGGATTTACTCTTTTAACAGTTTTCATATACAACATACAACAGGGTTAATTATATTTATCATGTTGTACATTACATCTCTAGTACTTATTTATCTTATAACTGGAAGTTTGTACTTTTGACCATCTTCATCCAGTGTCCCTTGCTCCCACCCTCCACCTCTGGTGAGCACAAACCTGATCTCTTTTTCTGAGTTTGTTTGTTTGTTTGGGTTTTGTTAAAGTATAATTTACCTACAACAGTAGGTTTGTTCCTGGTGCGCAACATAGTGATTTGATATTTCTGTACATTCCAAATGGTCACCAGATAAATCTAGTTACCATCTGTCACCATACAAAGTTACTACATAACTATTGACTATAGATTCCCCATCCTATACATGTCATCCCTGTGACTCATTATTTTGCAGCAGGAAGTTTGTACCTCTTACTCTCCCTCCCCCATTTCACACATCCCCCCACCTCTCACTCTGCTGGCAACCCCCAATTTATTCTCTGTATCTATGACTCTATTTCTGTTTTGTTATGTTTGTTCATTTGTTTTGTTTTTTAGATTCCATATATAAGTGAAATCATACAGTATTTGTCTTTCTCTGTCTGACTTATTTCACTTTGTGTAATGCCTTCTAGGTCCATCCACATTTTTGAAAATGGCAAGATTTCATTCTTTTTTTATGGCCGAGTAATATTCCATTGTATATGTATACCACATCTTCTTTAACTGTGAATGCTAGTTTTTAGGAAACTTCTGAGTCCCAAATTGTGTATCAAGAAAGCTAAGATATTCTGAGAGGAAAACTTGAAGTCAGGAGGACCTCAGAGAAGCTTGTGAAGAAATATCTACCCTGAAAAATCCAGCAGATTGCCTATAGATCGTCATTTCCTGATACAACACCGATATTTCCAGGGCTCACCTTTTACCTTGTGTTGCATTGTTTCTCTGTGTCAAGTATTATTCAAGTTCAACAATTTTTACAGTCTTCAAAAACACTCCATTCTATAACACTGGTTATGGGTTGTTTGGTTAGAGTTTAAATACACCTTGCTCTCAATGAGAGCAAATATTTCTTATTTTGTGATTTCTTCTAAAATACGGATTTTCATTCCCTTGATTTTCACATGAACAGCACTGTTTGTCTCTTTGTTCATGTTTGCCTGCTAAAAGTTTATAGGCCATTGGGTGGTAACTAAACATTTTAGGTTAATGGAGGTTAAGAAATCGTGTGGTTTTAGTTACTTCTGAAAATGGCCAAGGATGGCATACCACTTGTCTAAGAAAAAATTTTTTTTCTTTAAGAAATTTTTTAACAAAACCTTTACATCTCAGTATTCTGAGGAAAAGAGAACACACCCTCAGGAAGACAGCTGCTGAGGAGCCTGGGGCTGGGTTAGCAAGATGCGGCAGGAAAGTATTTGGTGGGCAATGGGAGGCTTGCGTGGTGGGTGAGGCAGGACCAGAGCCCAGGTCTTCCACGGAATCCACCTCTTTGTGAAGGATGTTATCACATCCACTTAGCACACGAGCCTGATAGCTCTCTGCCACATTTCCCCAGGCTCCAAAATGCTCGGATTTGTAAATTGCAAGTGGGTGTTGATTTATTTCTTGTTGTGTAGGAAGCAGCACCTCAAATATCATAAAATCTCTCTTTAAAGTTTGCCTACTTAAAGAATGGACAGAGTGGGGCTTCCCTCAGCCCACAACGGTAGAGCACTTGATGTATGTTATGGTTGGAAGCGGTAAACAATGATCCTCCCTTTTTGTTCCTGTTCCACTTTAGCACCACTGAAAGAGAGGTACAGAAGCCAGACAGATGGAAATTAACGTATCAGCTCTGAGAACAAGGCTTAGGTCCTCAGGCAACTGGGCTTGCTGACATCTTACCTCCGTTAGCATCCTACTCACTGGGTCATGGCCAAGGGAGCCTAGGCTGTGGTTGTCTTCTGGACCAGGCACACTTGGCAAGGAGAAAACTCCTCAAGAGAGACCCAGCAGGTGCCGGCCATCCTGCTTAGTTCCTTCTCTCCATCTTAATACGAGAAAAGGATAGAGAGAAGCCAGGAAAGCAACTCTACTTGTGGAAATTCCTTCCTATGAAGACATGGGGAATAAGGAGTAAGTGTTCCCCAACTGTAAATATGAAAAAACAATTATTCCTATTGAGCTTAATGTATGATGATACCAAAAAGTACAATGTCACAAATTCACATTCTAATAATTAAGAAAAATTTTTAAATGTTAAAAATTAAATTCCTTAAAGAACATTGACTAGCTCAAAAAATTCTTCAGTCGTTTAAGGAAGGACAAAGATTACTTTCAAGAACTTTTAAACTTACTTTAGTAACATGTAAAACAATGGCTATGTCAATAACATTATTATTTCTTATTTATGAAAATTTCCTTTAGGACATCTACATGATTATACCAGAGTAGACTTGTTCAAGGTTCTGTACAATTCTTGGAAGTAGAAACAGACATTTTCTGTTAAAAAGTCTTTAATTCATGGTTATGACAGCAATGAATTCAGCAAGGTCCCTAGGCCTCCCCATTTGCCTGAATCAGGGATGCTTTATCATGTTAGCCATTCCGGGCTGGTGACACAAGGAGAGAAATGTGGCCACCCAAGGACCTTTTATGATTTTTGTCACTGGACTGCCTGTCACCCAGAGAGGTCTGTTTCCACTCCAACCGCTCCTTAATGAAACTATTCATTTGGCTGAGGCGCTTAAGAGGCAGGTGGGCTTGCCAGGGCCAGTCTGAGATGCAGGCCTTTTATGACCGGCTTGCATGGAAGCCCATTCAGGCTAACCTGAAACCCAGCAATGCTAGGAGGAGATTCAGTTCTGGTTTGAGTTAAGCTGGGTCTGAGAGATTCCCTTCCTTTACACAGAACATTTGCAAACATTAAAGAGTGAACTGGACTTCTTATTTCAGGGCTAAAGCTTTATGGTGTTATGGGACAAAGAGGAAGGTAATTCAGTTAGGGAGTGACACAATCGCCTTTGATAAATTGCATTTTTAGGTCATCTAGGATGCAAAAAGGATAATGGATGGGGGCGGGGTGGTCTCCTTGATTAATTTATTCCCAAAGTGTGCCAGTGCTGAGAAGGAAGGGTACCCGGCTCTCTGGAACACACCCCGTTGGAGGGGAATGTTTTGCCCATTTGGATAGGGCAGCAGCCTCTCTTTCGGGTGATCTGTTATAATGATGATGATGATTGTTGGATTACTATAGTCGCCCAATGGCAGGATTATAGTTAAAAATTTGGCAGTGTTTGCATTATAAATGACTATTTTTACAGCTCAGCTATAAAAGTTTACTTAGGTCTGAAATTTGATATACAAGCTCTCCATCCAGGAGTGCTTTCCTTTCAAATGAAATCTTAAAAAATGGTTAATAAAATTGGTCTGTCTAATTTTCCTGAGTTATATGAGTATTTTAGAAAAACAGAAAGGTATCATTTGTACAGGCTTTCTAACACTTTTTCTGAGTTAGCCTTGAGTTTAAACAAGATGCTATAAAATTTAAGTTATTCAAACTGATCTTGGATGGATTGAGAAAAAAATGATATTATGCACAGGGCTAGACTGGAGAAAAGGAAATAAGCAGATTGTCTTTATACATAACCTTAAAAACTCTACCTCTGGCCCAGAAATGGAAGCTCTTTTGGAACAATTATCACTGTGCATTTTCATTATGCATTTTATACCTCTGAGTACATAATCACCTGCTCATGTCTACCTGATAAATAATGAGGTTTTTATTTCACATTTGCATTGTTAATTACAGTATGTTACAGAAGTAAGATACCAGGCTTCTGTTATTAATAGAATGTAATTTTTAAAAAACTAACAAGGGCACTTTAAATAGACAAAAAGAAATCACCCTTTATTAGAGGCCACCCAGATCTGTTGATAGCTTTTTATTTGGACTTTAGGGCAGTCGTGGCAGGAATGAAGGAAAAATACCACATGCACTGAAGCTATCAAGATAAAATATAATGTGCCTTACAGCCTGGCAAGAGTTTATGTCCTTACCCTTGAGGAAGGAATCACGAGTTTTGTAAATGCAAAAGCAATAAGAATGTATTTAATGTTGAGAAGATGAAAAATCCAACCCATGAGTTTCCTCTAAGTGTCTGACAACCTCTGGTGATGACATGAGGGTCCAGTTGGAAAAGCAAATTCTAGGGTCTCAGGATAACTCTCTTCACTACTGAAAGATGGTTCTTCTGAGAGGGGCTCACTTTCTTCCCTGACTTCCGTGACTGGGGTCTTGTTGAGAAGAGGTGTGGTGAGAAAAGCAATAGACTAAAAATCTAGGAGCCTGGGAATTCTCCATCTGCCTATTTCAATAACCACCCAATGGTTATTGGTCACTTCTGCGTAAATGAGGAGTACTGACATTGCCCTTCCAACCCCAGCGGGCTGTACTAGGCATCCAAGTGCAATGAATACACTGTGAGAAGAAGATGCATGATAAATAAAATGCAAGTGATCAAGTAATGACTGCCCTTTGGGAAAGGTTCTGCACAGGCCAGTGTTGGAATGTCTAATCTTTTGGGCAATAGATTTTATAGCCTTATCAGTCACCACAATCAGGATATAGAACTCTTCTAGCACCATAAAGAAATTCCCTCAAGTTATTCCCTAATATCATACCCTCCATCCAACTCCAACCTGATTATTGTCTATTATTATAATTTGGTCATTTTGAGAATATTATATAAATGGAATCATACAGTATGTAACCATTTGAGATTGGTTTTCCACTCAGCATAAAGTCCTTGATATTCATCAAGTTTTTGCACGTATCAGTAGTTTATTCCTTTATATTGCTGAGTAGCTTTCTATTGTACTTATGTATTGTTGTCTATCTGTTCACTCATCAAAAGACCATTGGGTTGTTTTTAGTTTGGGGCTATTATAAATAAAATTGCTGTGAACATTCATCTACAGGTTTTTATATAAATACAAGTTTTCATTTCCTGAAGAGAAATATGCAGAAGTACAATTGCTGGTTTATATAATAACTCTGTTTAACTGTGCAAGAAACTGCCAAACTGTTTTCCAGAATAACTTTGCCATCTTACGTTCCTGCTAGGAATGTATGAAAGATCCAGTTGTTCTGCATCCATACTAGCATTTGGTGTTATCAGTATTTTTACTCTAGCCATTTTAATAGGTAGGTAGTGGTATATGTCCTTGTAGCTTTCATCTGCATTTCTCTATTGGTTAATGACATTGGACAACTCTCCATGTATTATTTGCTGCCCATATATTGTCTTTGGTGAAGTGTCTGCTCAAGTCATTTGCTCATTTTCTAGTAGGGAATGGGGTTTTGAAGAAGTTTTGCTCTATGTCATGAGCAAACATAACCTATGGTACCTACACAAGAGGCTGTAGTAATAAATTAAATTTCTTTCCAACATTGTGAATGCTGGCCATGCTGTGATGGGTCACAAGGCAGCACTCAAGAAAAGACCAGCCTGTCATTTTCTTCTAATATATCTTTCCTTTGTTCCATATTCCAGTCTATATGCTTGGAATGTTTCTTTTTGGTTTTTCACCAGGGACAGGAAAATCTCACTAATTCAGAATGATGAAGGGAAGAGGGAGAGTAGAGCTGGGGTGCCTTAAGGACAATTACAGGAGAAAGATGTTTTTAAAGAAATGCTGTGAGATTAGAAGTCTGCCGCGACTATAAAGAAATCAAGAAAGTCTGATGAATGAATATTAAACTTAAATTAAATAGTCGATTTACGACAGATGAATGGATAAAGAAGATGTGGCACATATATACAATGGAATATTACTCAGCCATAAAAAGGAATGAAACTGAGTTATTTGTAGTGAGGTGGATGGACATAGAGACTGTCATACAGAGTGAAGTAAGTCAGAAAGAGAAAAACAAATACCGTATGCTAACACATATATATGGCATCTAAAAAAAAAAAAAAAAAAGGTTCTGAAGAACCTAGGGGCAGGACAGGAATAAAGACACAGACGTAGAGAATGGACTTGAGGATATGGGGAGGGGGAAGGGTAAGCTGGGACGAAGTGAGAGAGTGGCATGGACATATATACACTACCAAATGTGAAATAGACAGCTAGTGGGAAGCAGCCGCATAGCACAGGGAGATCAGCTCGGTGCTTTGTGACCACCTAGAGGGGTGGGATAGGGAGGGTGGGAGGGAGACACAAGAGGGAGGAGATATGGGGATATATGTATATGTATAGCTGATTCACTTTGTTATACAGCAGAAACTAACACACCATTGTAAAGCAATTATACTCCAATAAAGATGTTAAATAAATAAATAGTCGATTTAGGGTGTGACTAATGCCATTAAAAAATAGATTGAGAATTGACCTTATAAAAAGAATCTTTCATTCAACTTTTCTGTGCGTTCAAAATATTAGTTGACTTAATATTTTACTTTTCCAGGTCTGGATCGTTTTCTTAAATTAAGATATTTCTGAAAATTCCTAGGAAAGTGCATTTAAAAATTTTTACTGAATCAATACTAAAAAGTAAAGTAATCTAAGTAAAATGAAATTTATGATAGTCTTACTTTCAAAAGCTAATCTAAGCACAGAGTTCTTTTATTTATTATTTTAAAAATTTCCTTCTTATTTATTTATTTATTTATTTCTATTCTGTCATTTACAGTGAGCTGTTGTTTTACCTGAGTTTTATTTTATTTTGTCTCCAACTAGACTGTAAGTCCCTAGAGACAGAAAATAAGACTTATGCCTCTGTGGTAGTTACCTACTATGTCTAGTAGAATTTTGAATATAAAGTAGATAATAAGTACTTGTTGCTTGATGGATAAACCTATAATGCCTGATAAATATGTTAAACAAGACTTAGGCTAACAGACTTAAAACCTGAGATGGTTGAGGCAAAAAGCAGTTTCTCAGGTATGAAAGAAAACGATATAAAATTAGTGAAGGGAGAATAAAGAAAAAGAAGTCATTTGAGCATCTGCCTTTGCTTGGGGATTGAACCCGCAAAAGGGGCCCATGCTGACTGGCTTCCTTCCCCAAGCCCCACCATCACCTCAGGGTCTTTAAAATTGATAGGCAGACCTAGGGAGGACCTAGCAGACAGGGCCGATTTCAACTGTAAAAACAGCGGTAACAAGGGATTTGAAGAGCTCTGTTGTTTCACAGCAAACAACTTATTTGTGCCCAGATCAACAGTAAATAAACAGAATGGTTTTGTGTGTGATTAAGAGGATTACATGTTAGAGAATCTGCTCTTGCTATTAAGGCACAATCCACAGTAACTCCCTCTGCCTTTCTGCTCCGAAACTACCATGATTTCCCATAAAAATACCAACAAAAGTCAGTTCATTCTTCTCAAAATCGGTTTCTCCTATTTTTCTAATGTCGTGAGCATGGACTTTTCAACAGTTAAAGGCTTTAATTTGCCTTCTAATGTAGCACAGTTTGATTTGGCTGTCTTCAGACTAGACTCGACTCCTTGCCAACTGCCTATACATCCAGGTCTACTCTGAGAATAGGGCCATGCTTTCCATAATGCAGAGGATCTCAGAGTGTGGTCCAGGGACCATGGGGAGCCTGAAGGCTCTCAGGAGGCCTGCAGAGACTATACTATTTCTATAATTATACTAGTATGTTACTTGCTTTCTCATCTCATTCTCTCAGGAGCATACAGTGGAGTTTTCCAGAGACCACATGATGTGATGACATCATCACTCTGATGGATAATGGGCTGTACACTTGTGTATTCTGGGGTCTTAAAGATTTTTTAGTCTTAATTTCTAATAAAGCAAATACCTATAGATAGAACCTACATAAACAAAAGCTCTTTGGGGTCCTTAACTTTTAAGAGACTAAAAAGGGTCCTGAGAGTATAAGTTTGAGAGGCACTGCCTTGAAGACAAAAATAACTACCTATATTTCCAGTTAATTCTTGAGTGGAAAGGAACCAAAGTTTAGTGGAAAGTCACAGAGATGATTAAACGTTAGAAAGTTGGATTTATAAGAAGAGGTGAAAGGAACTGGGATTTATCAGCTCAGCTCAGAGAAGCTGGAGAGATGCCACAATAATGATCTTCAGGTATGTGAAGAGTTGATGTACATACAGAACAAGAAGAAATTGGCTTCAACTGCGGTGTGTGAGATTTAAACTAGAGATAAAGAGGGGTTCCCTGACAGGGGCTGTTAAACAGCAGAGTGGGTGACTGACGGGCTTGTGGAATCTCCTGCACTGGAGGTCTTTAAAAACCGGATAGATTTCCATCTGTCTGGGATGATTTAAATGTGGCCTTGCCAGAAAGCCGAGGGGATGGAACAGATGATGTCTTAGGCTCCCCTTCCAGCCCCTTGGTTCTATAATTAACTTGATGAAAGGAGCCGTGGTGATTTGCAGCGAAGGGTTTAGACAGGAATGTGCTTGCTGATCTCGGGATAGGTCATGGGTAGGAAAGCCAGAGGTTTGCTTCATGGCTGGTGGTGATCCCATATCATCCTGTAAAATGACTGACGCCCGGAAAAGTCCATTTCAGGTCAGATTTAGGATTGGGCCCTAGGTCCCTGCGGAACCCTTGTCTAGGAACAGTGGGAAAAGGAATTTGGTAGGTTGATTGTAGTCAACTCAGGTGGGACCTGGAAATTTTCAAGTATTAGATGTAGGTATTTGGGCATGGAATGATGCCCATGATTCTAAAGGAAAAAAGAATGCAATCCTAAATTTTATAGAAGGACGGTATCAGAAAATCTGCATGCAAAGTGTAACAATAATGCTCTTCACAGGCACACTCTTTCAATTTTACTGTGTGTGGGCGCTTTATTTTTTTTCTTTCAGAATTGGTGGAATTTCATTGCTTCCAGTTTTCAAAGATTTTGCATTTTAGAGATTAGAGTTTGAAGTTTCCCTGTACTGGGTCAGAGATAAAGAGAATCAACCAGATTCCAAGGTAGTTTGTTTCTTTTGCTTATCGCTTGAATCTCCGTGAACAAGAGGAAGGAAAGAATGCAAATTTGCTGTGGTTATTGTTGGATCCTGACATTAGGGACAACACAGTAGAAATCAGTAGAACCATCTGCGATAATGAGCTGGATTAGAGAATATAAATGAGATTTTATCTAAATGTAGACCCAATCACCATGGTCTATGTTGACACTTAAAAAATATTGGGATCATGCATTATCTTGGCTTGGGTTGATTGACAGAAAGCAGAGAAAGAAGACAGAGCTGGGAAGACTCCCTTGGGTACTTTTAGAGACTGCAGTGTAGTTTGATCAGATATCTTTCAGGAAAACAACCCTGGCAGATAGCAGATAACCCCATTGTGGGCAATGATTACCAGGCTCTATCTATCCCCAAAAGATTCTAAGAGGCTACTGACCTCTCCTTTGACAAAGCCTTCTAGTGTTGAGTGAGATGGGAAGACCAGGCCTGTGGCAACATGGTAAATATGCATTCTGTCCAGAGAAGAGGAAAGTGGGAGAATATTATAGAAGCTATAAGACAATAAGCCTCTTTGATTGTTAAGACCCATATCATGCAAATACTCAATTAAAAGAAGGTATCTTCCAACCTTCTTTTGTGTCTCACCTTCATGTCCCTTGATGTTGAAGGGGGGGGGGGTGTGGAGAGGGAAGGGAAGGAGGAAAGGAATTCCTGTTTTTAGAGAGCACAGAATAAACCTAGGGAAAGTATTATTCCAAAAGATATCTATTAATAGTAAAATACCACAGATGGGATTTTTAAATGAGCTTGATAATGTCCTCATTTCTTCTAACCACCTTCGCAGCTAAGTTAGCTGAAATAAAGAAGGTAAGGACCACTGGATAAAAGTGTATCACCTTTGTGGATTAAGAAAGAAAATTTTTCTTTTCAAACCCGGGAAACCTGTGACCATGAAGATCTGCATTAAGGTTTTGTGGCTAGAAAAAGGAAACATCACTGCTTTGCTTTTTTTTTTTTTTAAGCCCCATTCAAAGGCAGTCAAAGACAGCCTCGCTAAAGGCTGTGAGTGTGCCTTTGGTGCATCACAGTTTGCTGCTTTGACCTTCCCTTCATTTATCCAAATTGTTCTTCAAGCAGTTACTTCTGCCTGCTCTGCTCTTCACTCTGCTTCCCCCAGTAGTCTTCCAGCCAAAGTTATACTCATTTTCCTAGACTCCGTTCTCAATCTACCGTGGCCTCCATACATTCCTAGAGCCCCAGAGTGCCCCCCACTCTGACATAACCCTATCCTAAGACTACTATTCACTTTGCACTAGAGTTATTCGTGTGCGTGTCCATGTTTGTCACTGAAGTGTGTGCTCCCACAAGCGGGAGCCAAGTTATTTTTTTTCAGATCGGAGTCTTACACCAAGTAGTTGCTCAATTAATGTTTACTACTGAGCCAAATTTGACTGAACACATCTTTTCCAGAAAAAAACAAAACAAAAAAAACCAAACCAAGATCCAGATGCTACTAATAATGCATTTCACTTCTGGAAGTATATTTATTAGACCTTTCAGCAAAACAACATAACTTATACATGCAAAAACAGAAGTAATGGGAAAACCTATTTCTACATGCATATTTATTCAGTGTATTGAATTCAATACGATAGTGACTGAAAGAATGCATGTACATGTATGCACATGTATGTATATATTTATATATGAAAGCAAACAACTTATTTCTACATCTTAGTTTTTCAGCCATAAGCCACATAAAATCAAGAAGGAATAGAATTGAATAAAACATTTAAAATGTCAGATTAAAATCCTTGGTGAATAATATTCTGATTTTCTTATGGAAAACAAGATGAGGAAGAGCAGATAAACAAGTAAAATTATCACTCTGTATCTTCCTAACAGAACTTTCTTATTCTTATAAAAATACTGTGCTTTGAAAGGCTGATATATTTTCTAAAATTTTACACTAATAGTCATCTACTGAAAAAATATGTAAAGATGACATCTGAAAAGTAATATAGTCACTGTTTTTATTTTTCCTCTGTCCTTTACGTAGGGAAGGTTACAAATTATTTTCAAGGGAAGAACATGACATTTCTACATATGCTAACTTTCTAGCACAAATGTAAACTACAGAGCAAATAACTTCTTTTTCTCCCCATGGAAAATGGTCTCTGTAGTTGTACAAAGCATACTTTAAAATGATAAGCAACATAAAAGATGTGAATAATTATTGTTGGAAGAGGTATAACTGTGTTTAAGTTTCTGCATTACCCGTGTATTTATTCTCTCCCTTTGGTTCCTCCACCAAATTTCTTTTTCAAATCAGGTTTCAAACTTGAATTAATTTCTGCTTGGTGTGAATTTAGATGTGCGAGAGGGTGTGCAAGTGTATTTTATACCACGTTTTTTCAAGCTTCCTTTGAGAGATTTGTTTTTGTTAAGTTCACTATACTTGATTGCATAGATTTTTTTTTTTTCTTGTTAGAGGCAGAAATCAGCCATTCCAAATGCTATGCTTTAATATATGGAGCCAGAAACCCAAATTGGGTCCTACAGCCTGGCGGTGACAGAACTTGGACTGAATCTTGGGGTTATTTCCTATATTCCACTTTAAAAAATTGACATTGATTTGCTTATTTTTCAGCAAAATCATGTCCCTTGTAGATATCATATTGATCACAATATTAGTGAAAAGTGCAGAATCTGTGATCTAAAGAACAAAGGCTCTAGAAAGATTGGCTTAAAAGGATTTCGGTTTGATCCTTCAGTTCTCCAGAAGGTCTTGGGGAGAAGCACCTTCAACCTTGATATGAGCAGGATTCTTAATGTAGAATGGACTCCAAGTTTGGTTAGACCACAAAGAAGTGTGTTGAAAGCCATTAGCAATTAAGAGCATGGCTCTGTGCTGATTTGCTTTATGGTATATTTCATGCTGTTCATGCACAGTAGGTAATACACATGGACTCAGCATAAGTTTAATTTTGCACATTAAGTGAAGTGCAATAGATAAATTATGCCTGAAGAAGAGCCACCAGCTGCTATAGCCACTTCAACTAATGTACCCCAGAGGTGCATGAACACGTCAGTTGTGTCGAACCACTAATGCATCCTGGATATCTGCATGGATATGTTTGCTGCATTTGCTGTGTGGAGCCAGGAGTAGCCTCTTGTCTCTCAGGGAGAGGCCAGGGAAGGGAACTGCTCCAGCTTCCTGGGGCTGAGCTGCCCCCCGCCCTCACTCCGGGCTCTTGAGCATGCTTTGCCATACCTGGCCTCATTCAAGGGCTCGGTGGAAGGGTCTGAGACAGGATTTTCCCATGACCTGGGGAAGTGAGAAGGAGCAGGAGGGACCCCAAGCATCCCTCCCTTGGCTTAGCTGAAGGACCTAGAGTCATATGAAATGGGCATTCCACTGAGGATTCAGAAATCAGAAAGGACGCATTACTGCAAAGATGGCTGAATTAGAGCTGCTGGGGGAACACTTACTTTTGAATTTCTTGGCATCCTTGGACCTCATTTCTCAACCTTAATGTTCACTTTATGGTTATTATTATTATTTTTTTTGTATTTAATATATCTACATCCCATATAGGGAATTGAAGCAGAACACTCTGAGGGCTTTAAGGAAGAAAACAGATCTCCAGTCTGTGGCAGGATTCATTCCTGTGGCCGCGAGTGGCGATGACATGTTTTAAGTTATTTGAGATGAGTAAGCAGTTACAAGTTCCACTGGAAATGTGGCTCTAATGGTTTTCAGCCAAACCCTGATAATGGAAGTTTCATCCTCTTGGCCATCCCCTCCTGGGGCCCCCGTGACTGCACCTGTTCCAGGCTTTTGCTCTTTCCCACAAGGTGGGGAGGAATGCCTCGCCGGCGCTTGTCATCGTGCCCTTTTGCCCATTGAAAGCACCCTGCTAGGACCGGTTTTCTCTTAACAGTCTTTTTACCATACCCCTTTCTGGGGTGAATGGACTCTATCGGCTGCTGCTGCATCTTAGAAAAGGAAACCCAAATACACGGAGCCCCGTGACAAGGGCAGACCTGACCATCAAAGAGAAGTGACAGGAACAGCATACCCCAAGTCCGACCCCAGGCTAAGCCCTTTACCTGCATCATCTGAGTTCTCACGGAGACCCTCTTATCATTTTCATTTTGCAGAAGAACAACAACCTGAGGTTTTGAAACTTAAGTTACTTGCCCAAGGGCAGATACTACGGGTAAAAAGCGGAGCCAGCCTTCAAACCCAGAATGCTGGATTTGGGAGCTGTGTGCTTTAAGCACTTTAGGTACTTTGGTACACCGCCTTCAAGCAGTGATTTTTTTTTTTTTTTCCTGCAAAATAGCATAGATTTTCTTCAACTTGTTTTTTACAGACAAGGTAGCTCACTCTGCCTTTAAATGGAAACTTTCTCTTGAAAAGAAACTAAAGATGTCCTTCACATAGGATGTCTATTCACGATGAATGGTTTCATGTTCCAGAGGAAGAGTCTGAGACAGGTGGACAGAGAGATTCCTATTATCCATTAGTTAGTCGACTGATTCGCAGAGATCAACCTCACTTTGGGGGTTTCCACAGCTCCTTCTAGTAGAAGAACATAAGTCACAAGAGTAATGGGTCGCTGGACCTTCTCTGAGGTCCTTCCTTGGGCCCAGCTGGAGGAGAGGGACCTAGGAGGGACCCTTCTGTTTCCCACTAGGGTCCTTGGACTCTTTAATCAATAGAAATTCATGAGGCCAGATGAGGAATTCAAGCAAGGCTTTAATGGGACTCGTACTATAGCACGAGGGAGTGAAAAAAAGAAACAGGTTCCCTTGCTCACTCCCTGAGGCAGGGTGAGCTGGTTCCTTAAATGGGGTGAGGGTAGGGGCGGATCAGTGGCCAGAGGTGTGGCTTAGGTGGCCTGGCCACCCCCTTGGTGGTGCTGTGTGCAGGGATCATGCGAGGTACCCTGCTTTTGCTCTGGGCACCTCAGAAGTGGCTGTTGGTTTCTGGCTCTTTTGTATCTTATTGTTCATAATTGCCCCCACTGTGCATGTGTACAGTTATTTCTAGTCCTTTATAGTTTCTTTTTATTCTGTTGTGTGAGGAGACATTTGTCTCGGAGCAAGTCCAAGCACTCCGGTAGATGGTCCCAAGTCCCAGCCCATCTCACTTCTAGTGGTGCGCTGGAGCCTATTAGCACCGGCTTCCAGAACCCTGTGTGCATTCTCTTCCCAATTCCACGGGCAGTGACGTTCCATCGGTAGCCTGAAACTGCTCATGGTAGGAGTCTTTATACCACAGAAATTTGTAAGCACTACAAATCAGGGCTTTTTCTTTTTTAGAGAGTGAGTTGTGACACATTTACCAGGACACCACTGGGCACAATCCCATGGCCTCGGGGGACTTTGGCACTGTATTGGATACCTGGTAGTTCTTGTTCCACTAGCTCTTCAGTCCAGAACTCTTAAGGGGAGAAACAATTTTCATCAGCAGCACAAAACTCTTTATAACATATAAAGCATTATTCATGTGTTGGGTTTTAGCAATGTTGAATTTGGGCATTATTTACTAGGACAAACAGAAGGTGTTATAATATTAATAACAATGTTACATCTAACCCTGAAAGTGGGGGCTTCCCTGGTGGCGCAGTGGTTGAGAATCTGCCTGCCAGTGCAGGGGACACAGGTTCGAGCCCTGGTCTGGGAAGATCCCACATGCCGCGGAGCAACTGGGCCCGTGAGCCACAACTACTGAGCCTGCGCGTCTGGAGCCCATGCTCCACAACAAGAGAGGCCGCGATAGTGAGAGGCCCACGCACCACGATGAAGAGTGGCCCCCGCTTGCCGCAACTAGAGAAAGCCCTCGCACAGAAACGAAGACCCAACACAGCCAAAAATAAATTAATAAATTAATAACCCTGAAAGTGGGTATATGGTAGTAGAGTGCTCCAAAAGTTTGCCTAAATACACCCACGTCCTACACAGGAAAGAGAAGATACTAAGAGCTTTAATGAAGAAAGAGGATCTATATTCTTTGGTAGAGATTATTGCTGTGGACAGAGATGCTCTTCACCAGTGACTGTTTCTACTTTGCACCCAGTTTGCACTGAGTAGGATCACAATGGCTATAAACTGGGTATTAGATTCTCAGGGTTCCACTTAACTTTACCTAAAATTACCTCATGGGGCCCAGACACATTATTCAACCCATCTGCATTTGAGTTGCCTGTCCTACCTGTACTTCATTTAGTGTTCTGTAGTTGTAGGCAACAGTTGCTAATTTAAGCAGGGAAGAAATTTACTGGAGGATCTTTATTTTATTTTAATAAATTTATTTATTTATTTATTTATTTATTTATTTTGGCTGCATTGTGTCTTCACTGCTGCACGCCGGCTCTCATTGCGGCAAGCGGGGGCTACTCTTCGTTGTGGTGTGCGGGCTTCTCATTGCGGTGGCTTCTCTTGTTGTGGAGCACGGGCTCTAGGCACACTGGCTTCAGTAGTTGTGGCACACGGGCTTCAGTAGCTGTGGCTCGCGGGCTCTAGAGTGCAGGCTCAGTAGTTGTGGCGCACGGGCTTAGTTGTTCCGTGGCATGTGGGATCTTCCTCGACCAGGGCTCGAACCTGTGTCCCCTGCATTGGCAGGCAGGTTCTTAATCTCCGTGCCACCAGGGAAGCCCCACTGGAGGATCTTTAAATGGCTCAAAGAACTGATGGGGAAGTGGGAGAACCAGGCTATGAGAAGAATTGGAACAAGGCATTACTATGAACCAGTCACTTCCTTGGTAGCACACTCCCACTGGGAAGGAGTCAGCCACAGCCATTTCCCTCGTCTATTATTGCCAATCTGCATAAGAGCCAATGTTGCTGGGAACTAGGAGGGCCAGGGACACAGCACCTTCACACAAATAGGGGATAGGCAATTCCCCAGAAAGCAACCAGGATGTGTTAGCAAAGCACCAAGAAACAGATGCAGTGTGGTCAACTTTTGCCTCCCTAGTGATCACACAACAGTCAGTGGAGGAGACTAGAAACCATTGTCTACTTCACAAACGAATCATTTATAAAATGTTTTAAACTTCCATGATAAAGTTCTGAGAACCTCCTATTCATGAGTCATTTAATCTTGAGCAGGTTTTTGTTTTTACCTTGAAACTTAAGAGTGTGAGAGTCAAATCTGTGCTTCATTTGCAGAAGTTCACTAGCTTATATTCAATCCATTCCTGGCTCCATTTATGTCTTTACCCTAGTGTTTTCTCTTTTGCTTTATGCTTACTTCTAATTTATGTTCTGTAGCTATATTTTATATATGCTCCTAAGCTGCTGAGATGACTTTTTGCAACAAGGTAGTGTATAAATAAGTAGATACATGCAGTCATCTCCTAGGATTCTTTTCTAATTTTAATACCCTACTGTTTTCATTCAGAAAACTGGATATTCAAGTGAACAGAATATGTTCACTGAAATTCAAGTATATCAGAGTCACCTTGTATTGATTGATACTTACTCAAAACACAGAGTTGCTTTTTAAATCTCTTACTTAAATTCACATGCAGAGGAAAGCAATACCATCGAAGTAAGACGAATGGTAATTATTTCCCTAGAGAACAATAATTTTGCAATAAATTTCAAAAACAGCACGATTTAGCAAATTAAGCTAGAGCCAAGGATATTAAATAGAGTTAACTTTGTAGAAATAAATTCTGATACCACAGGTTTCAAACATTACTTTAAATCTGTTCATTTTGAAAACTGCTAGTGAAGGGGCCCTTAAGGTTTTGGTTTGGGATGTTGGATTTTGGTTTTAAAGGCTGGAGGAGTGAACCTTTCTCATGCCAGGCAGGATATAATGAATATATGTCTATATGTGCACTGTATTTTGATATTACTAGACTGCTGAGTAAGCAATATTGATAGCAACATCCCCTTCAAAGGAAACTTGTACTTTGCAGCCATGCTTCTGTGCTTTGGCAACTCCACACGGAAACAGTATTTCTTTGATCCTATATTTAGCACTGATATTGTTTATGTTTAAATGTTAAAAATAACTCTTTAAAGCCACATGCCCTACGGTTAATAATAAGAGCACATTATCACCTTTTAGAAGAGTTTACGAGAAATCTTGGGCCACCTTCTGTAGCCGTATACTAAGCTACAACATCTGCGAGGGCTTGAATAGAGTGATAATTTGTTATGAAAACCTCCCTTTTTAACTCTCTCCTCAATACATGTTCCCTAGCCCACTGAATTGCTACTTGGACTTCCTTTTTTTCTTGGACCAGTCTTTGCTGAAGAGAATCAAAGCATCAATCTTTAAAAAAAAAAAAAAAAGAAAGAAAAATAAGAAAAAAGACAGACAACACATACATACCCTATCTATCACCTATCTATCTATCTATCTATCTATCTATCTATCTATCTATCTATCTAACAATCTATCTAATAGATACTGTCTTTCTCTCTGCTTTCATCTGAAGGAACAGTTCATAAATGGAAAGACAGAAGTTCAGCCTATCTTGCTCGAGTTAGAAGCATTCCTCCCAAAGTGCTGATGCTCATCTATTGTCAGACTACACTGCACTTTCTCATTAATCTTAACCCTTTCCTCTGAAGGGTCTTACTCTTTGACTCACTCTGTTTTAGGGAGCCGTTGTTTTTATGTGGTTGCTAAGTCACCATCAAAGAATTCTAAGATCTGTGAAGCACGAACATACAGGAAATCGACCTTATCAGTTCCTTGGTCTTGGCAGGTAGTGTGAAGTAATTTTTGAAAGATGTGGAGAAACTGTGGTTGGGTACTTCTAAGTTGAAATACATTCTACCCTAGAAATTAAATGCACTTTGCTGAAGGATTAACCACACTGTTATCAATGTTGCTCTGCTACAGTACATACAGGTCATTACTACTGAAGCCTATCTAAATGACTAAGTGTATCTGTGTGTGTGTGCACGCGTGCGTGTGTGTGCATGAGTGGATAAAGATAACACATGTTCTAGTTATAGCTAAGATATTTTTGTAGAAGAAAACAGACTATTTGTGGCCACCTCACTCTAATCAATTTGAGCATTTAAGTTTCTTCTCAATCTATTTACTCACTGATAGGCTAGTTGGCTGCCAGGTGGGGAAGGAAAAGGTTCTCACTGTTTAGTTTTTGTTTTGCTTTGTTTTGTTTTTCAGTGAAGTCGAAAAGGTGACTGTGTAGCTTAGTAATCGGAGATGAAATATGCATGACAGTGTCTGGTCGAATGCCTCCTTTGATTGCTACTGATGAATCAAATCTCTTTAGTCTAACCTTGGCTTCCAAACCCCAAATCACTCCAAACTTGCTTCTACAATGCCACGTGTGGCAAATCTGTGATCTTGCCAAACCACCTGAAAAGAATTATTTTCCTTGCACACACCAAAAATAATCATCAGTTCTTTAAAGTTCAGATTGTAGAGGTTTTGAGTAATTAAAACCTCTTCTATACCTCAGTAGCACTCCCAAAGGTTAAATACGTTTCTGTTCTTGCACCTACAGAATAACTGTGGGAAAGCAAATGAGTTTCTTCTCTGAAAAGACATGGAAACCAAGTAGTTATTTGTGCCTGCAAATCCTTTTGGGTAAAGAACCAGCGAGATAATAAATTGTTTTGCTAAAAACAGGAAGTTTGGCAAAGATGCAAAAGTACAGCTAAACTTTGGCCAGGCAACCCAAAACATTGTGTTCTTCTTTGAAAGTATTTCCAGCAAGAAAAAAAAAGTGGAGTGCCTTGAATACATAGTTTAAGAAACAGTGAAGGCATCTGGCAACATGAACTTCTTGCCAAGCTTGTGGTTGTGCTGTGCTTGCTAATGGGAAGATGTACCAGTTCTCAATGACTTATGTCATGCACAGCTGGAAACCCACGCATAAATAAGACCTCGAATGCTGTGAAGTCCAAAAACATTCAAGAAAATATCCCCTCTTTTCACTCCCTTCATCCAAACTGTAGAAAATCTGAAATAGAAAAGGAATTACTTGGAGTTTTGATAGGAAAAAGCCAACTTCAGATTTCTTGAGGAAACCTGTTTCAAGGCAGGAGCGTTCAATCAGTCGAGACATTCTGGAAGTTGTTAGTTGTTTTTTTTTTTTTTTTTTTCTCTCCCCCTCCCCTTCCTCAGATTCTTCATACCCATGCTTGCCAGCTTTATTAATATGATTGTGATTATGTGGCATCTGTTTTGGACAGACCCGATAGGATTGTAATTTCCACTTCAGTCCATCAGGCTGGAAAGACTTCAAAATGTGGGCCAGAAAAAATAAAGAAATTAACCCAAGACGTCTGGAAAGAAGAGCATTGTGCTTCTGTCAGTTCAAGCTGCAGGGAACCCTGGGACATCTTGATTGGAGGAGAATGTGCTGCAGAAACGGTGCTCCCCGGGCTGGTGGGGCCCCTTCCAGCTGGCAACAGCGATGGAACTCTTTTTTGTTCTCCTTCTACACTGGGCGATTTGGCTTGCGGTTCTGATCTTAGGATTCAAAGAGAGGAACTCCCAATTTTAGTTCTTACCACTTATTTGGGACTGGAGGCAATGGTCCATCTCCCTGAGCTTCTTATTTGAACAGAAGGAACAGGAGGCAGAGGGTCCCATCAAGTTCAGCAAAGAGAGTCAGCAGCTCTGGCTCCCACGCTGGGGGCATCTGTGCTGGGGAGACAGGAGCAAGCGCTGAGAAAAATAGCTCCTTCCTTTTTTCTTGCGGGATGGGCTTTCTCTGGTCGCTATTTTCTCTCTGCCTACTCTGTGAGTGTTGGTTTTTACCTCTGAGGCACCTCGATTTTAATTGCAAACTGTTTTCTCTCGGGGGGAACACTGAGGTGACCAGCAGCCTAGTGTAGCCCATGGAGCAGGGATACGGGCCTCTGGCCCTTGGGCTCTGCAGCCCAAGACGATCCTGTCTCTCTAAACAGTGGTTTCTTCATCTGTGGATGAGTCATTATAATGGCACCTGCCTCGAAGACATGTGGAGACGAGGGAATAGGTGAACGTAAGCAACGCATGGACTGCCATCTTGGGTTGCGCTGATCTATACGTGATCAACAAATGTCGGCTGCTTTGGGGATGGACAGAGCCCACCATGTGACCCCTCCACCCAGGAGCCAGGTGGAAATGCTTTTGGCTTTCTCAGCATGACTTTCAGCTCTTAGATTGTTATATTAAAAAAACGCATAAATATACAGACTTTGTTGATTGGATGTTTAGATTTTGTAGAGAGACAAAGAAACAAATAAAAATACCCTTTAATTTACCACTTAGAAATTACCATTATTTGAATGTTGACATAACTCCTTTCAGTCTTTTTTCTATGGTTTTGTTTGGAATTATTAAATTGGGACACTATCATATAAGCATTTTACCATATATTATTTTTAAACATTTTCCCACTTCATTAAGTATAATTTTTTAAATGCCTTAAAATGTTATTTTTAAAGGGCTTCATAACATTCCACTATATGGATATTCTTATCGGAGTTAGGGCTTTTGCTTTTGTTTTTTTTTTTAACATCATGATGAATATCTTTGCATTTGTATTTCCTTAGGATAGAATTATTGGATTAAGAAAAGTCTTTTCAAGAACTCTTAATAGGTGTTGGTTATTCTTTGAAATTATGAGGAATAAGAGTGGAGGGAGAGATCTTTATCCCGCATGAAGCAGGGAATCCTGGCCAAACAGACTGGGAGTTGAAGTGGCTTCTTGCAGAATCAGTGAGCCAGAGCCTCTGCTTTCCCTATAAACAAACAAATATATAAATAAAATAAACACACACACACACTATATATACACTATCTATATCTATATATACTATATAGACATATATGTATATAGCGTGTGTATATGTATATGTTTATGTATACATGTTATTGAACAAGGAGAGAGAGGCCGAAAACTCTGCTTCTCGCCACCCTACTCACCTCGGATTGCTTTTGAGCTCCAGAGGGGAGGGAGTGCGGCTGGAAGATGGAGGAATTGGCTTTAGGGCAGACGTGGTGATCGTGGGCACTAGGAACACTGCCTGGGAGAGCGGGGCAGCAGGGCGGAGGAGACAGCCTTCCTCCCCACTTGTGCATGGAACCTGGCTCCACGCTGGTCCCTTGAGGACTGACGGCTTCGGCAGCTACAGCAGGCAGCACCCTGCGTAGACCTGACTTTTCTAGGTTAGCACTGGCAACAGTGAAAACTGTGAAGCTTCCTCCAGAGGCTTTGCCAGTGGAGTTCCCAGAAAGAAGGGCGCCTGAGCTGTAGGAAGCCTGCAGAGCAGATGCCCGCAGTGATGATCCTGGCAGACAGGTTTGCGAATGCTTGCGAGATGCCTCTTGGGGAAGAGAGGGTCCCAGAAACAAAATCTGTTAGGGTGGCTGCGGGGACTGGACTTCCTGTTTGAGCATCAGGGGCTTCTTTTTTTTTTTTGGCCGGTCGGAGCTGGGTTGAACTGCTCCCGTGACTTGATTTCTGCCCACAGCCTGGCCAAGCCCAGGGTTGCTGGCTTTCATATGTGGAGCGCTCCACTCAATGAGATGGAAAAAAAAAAACAGAGCGGAAACTGAAGAAAGAGGGGAAATTGTGATAAAGGGAAAAAATGAAGCCGTGCAAATCTCAAGTTTTAAGAAACTGGAGCCTGGAGCTGAGAAAGGTACTCAGTTGCTGAGCGTGCGGGCAGGAAGGAACAGAGGAGGTCCTCTCCCATCTCAATGCCCTCATTTTACTCAGGAGGCACTGTGGCCCCTGGGGAGTTGTCGCTTCCTCCCGGTCACTTGGTGAGTCATCTGAGCCAAAGCAGAGGTCTACAGGCGCTTCACTCAGAGCCTGTCCCGTGACTTCCTGCTGCCCCTCTGGTCGGGGCCTTGAAGCATGGGGGTGCTTTTGATGAGGTGGTTCGCGCTCACCAGCTGTTCCCTGTCATGGTCCATTTGGGCTCCTGTAACAGGGCACCACAGACCAGGTAGCTTCAGCAACAGAAGTGTATGTCTCACAGTTCTGGAGGCTGGAAGTCCGAGATTAAGTGCCAGCACGGTCTGGTTCTGGTGAGAGCACCCTTCTGGGTTGCAGACTGTCCACTTCTCATTGTGTCCCCCTAGGGCAGACTGAGAGAGAGAAGAAGCAAGCTCTCTCTCCAGTCTTCTTGAAAGGGCACTAATCCCATTCCTGAGGGCTCATCCTCATGACCTTATTTAATTCTAATCACCTCCCAAAGTCCCCACCTCCAAATACCATCACTTTGAGGGGTAGGGTTTCAACATCTGAATTTGCGGGGTGCGCAAGCATTCAGTACATAGCATTCGCCCTAGAAAGCACACAGGAACAGGCTCCAGTGTTAGGTCAGTGTCCTCCTGGCTGGTTTTAGAATCCCTTGGGAGCTTCCACAGTCCTGATGCCCAGGCTACACCTCAGACTGTTGAGATTGGCATCTCTGAGGGTGAGACCCTGGCATCAGTATCGGGTACAGCTTCCCTGGGGATGACAGCGTCCGGGTCCCTGTGTGAGAGGAGTGGCATGTCACTGTGTCACCACAGGTCCTGGGTCCTGCTGTTCACCTGGCATCAGGGGCTATGTCACTTGCCCCACTGGCCTGTTTTTTGCATAGTGATCACAGGATGCAAAGTCAGGGGTTGGACTGGCTGATTTCTGAAGTCCCTCCCAGTTTGAGAACCCGAGAGTCTAAGTAAAAGGAAATAGACATTGTGTTAGAATAGCCATAATTAAGCACACCTTTCCATATCTTGTGGTACTTCTTTGCTCTCTACTTCCTACCACAAAGATTCCCATGAGTTCTTCATCATTTCGGAAAGAAAAAGAAATGGAAAGGCATTGGGTTGCCTTGGAATCACTGGCGAGCCTCACGATGACCTGGTGTTTGCGGTGATGCCTGAGACGGGGACTGACTCAGGCCGTGTGCTCCTGCCCCCCGCCCCTCCCAAGCCTGTCACACTCCCCACAACCTCCCAAGACCTGTTGTGGAAACACCAGCGTCATGCTTATGAGGTCACGCCCTGGAGGTTTGGTCTTGGAGCAGTTACAGCTGAAAGAACACAGTCCGTGCAATCAGAAGTAATTTGGAAGTAAATCAAGTCCTCTACTTGCACTTCTCAGATGTCCTGTGTGGGAGGGAAGAGGGCCCCCAACGCAGCCCCACTCTCCCTTCTTCCCCGCATGCTGCCCCCACATGTTGCCCCCCCGCATGCTGCCCCCCCACCAGGGTAGGAATCCCAGTGCTTACAAAGCCACTCAGGAAGCCCAAAGCAAGTGACCACAGGGACTTAGGGGAGCAGGAAAAATGTATCCTACAAAAATCTGTTCTCTACTTAGCAAGTCTTTCAGGGAAATGGGGGGAAAAGATGGGTTTTGCAGCCAGAATTATTTGGGCTTACATTCTGCATGCTGCCCAGCCCCAGTCTGCAAGGCTTTCCAAACACTCCCCCAAGGCCCTCCAGCCTCTGCTTCACCCACTTCTGGGGTCCTCTCCTCCTGCTCATTTTGACCCAAATCTCTATGCAGAAGCCCAGGAGTGTCCTCCCAGAAGCCAGGCTGACCTCAGAGGGCAGAAGGAGGCCAACAGTAAAGCTCAGAATCATCCTGAGCAGCAGAAAGGCAGGGAACGCTCAGGCGCTGACGCTTGTTACCCGCTGTTTGCACAGAAGTAGTGGGCGAGGCTGTGGGAGCTGGAACGGGTCTGGTTGGGGGTCGGGGTGCCTGTCGCTCAGGGCGTCAAGGATGGAGCGAGGGAGCGCGGGCCTTGGCTGTCTGGAAGCAGAGAGCTGGCTTGGGTGAATTCTTGAGTATCTTCCCTGCTGGGAAGTCTTCATCCTCTTGCTCTTCACACACGGAAAGGCTATTTGGCAGCCGCTCGCTCACCTTGGGCTCTCTTAAGTGGAGTATTGCTGTCTTCAAACACAGCTGGCTGTAAAACCCGAGTTCTGTTAGGCTCACTGACTCCAGTACTTTGTGAAGATGTTAGAAACAGAGGCCGAGTGAACTTGGTTTAATGTTTCCTTGGAGTTCTCCTGAATGCAGGGCATAGAGCTCTCTTTTTTGGTGGGCAGGGGGGTTTATTTATTGCCCACATTTTCTTTTTCTTTTACTGTGGCACTTGAGGTCAAGGCCGAGGGGCTCCAGAGAAAGCTCTATTGACGTGACGTAATTTTAGGGACAGAACGTTCCATTCTCCTCCTCTGTGAATGTGGAGGATATCATGTGACATGTGACATGGGGCCAGAAGACGTCTTGGAGCCCTCTTTGCAGTAACGCAGCCTGGAGGGACCTGTGTGGGGAGTCATCAAACACCCTTTATGTAAAGGGAAGGAACTACTGAACTGTGGGCGGGAGACTACATGTTAAAACATATCCCATTCTGACAGGGAAAAGGGGGAACTGAGCCATCGCTGCCGATTTCACCCATTCTGTGTTTGGACCAGTTCCATGTTGCCCAGGACTTTTTTTCTCCTCGCCCCTCTGACAGCACCCTCGGCACCAGGGTAGGAATCCCAATGCTTACAAAGCCACTCAGGAGGCCCAAAGCAAGTGACCACAGGGACTTAGGGGAGGAGGAAAAAATGTATCCTACAAAAACCTGTTCTCTACTTAGCAAGTCTTTCAGGGAAATGGGGGAAAAGATGGGTTTTGCAGCCAGAATTATTTGGGCTTACATTCTGCATTAACTTTGTGAGTTCAAGCCTCTAAGTTTTTGCACTGGTACAAAATGCATATGAATAATTGTTCCTACTTTAAGCAGCCATTTGAGGATTAAATGAGATAACATTTGTAGCGGGTCTGGCATGGTGCCCGGCTTACCGGAGATGCATAATAAATGTCACGTTTCTCTCCTTCCTCAGATGCACATAGGCACACACCTGGAATAATACTTCAAGGGAGTTTTTTCAAAGGATCGATTACTTTTGTTCTAAAGCACCAGTTCCTAGCAGGCAGGAATAATGAGTGCACAGAGTCGAGTTCTTTCCAAAATATGGGTGAATGTGTAACCTCTAAGTAAATAACTTGGTGTTAGGTGTCTTCGCTGTGGAGAGCCAAGGATGTGGAAAGCTTGCTCCTGCCCTCCCTGAGTGTACAATGAAGCTGGGACGACAAGGTATGTACACTGTCAACATTCCAAGACGAGGAATACAAAAAATGTGTCCTGTCCCTGATGAGTCTGGTTATTAAGGCTCGCAAACACTCCATCGGTCACCCCCAGGCAGCTAGTTCCCACGCCCCTCTTGCATGGGGCCAAGTGCAGCCTCTCTTTCCCTGCGTGACTCAGCTGCTTCTGGGAACACCACCGCGGTAGCCCTCCCCCAGACAACCCACACCACCATTGCTGCAGTCTCTTCTCTGGCTCCCCATCTGCCCTGATCTGGAACGGCCGACCTTTGAGGAAGCTGGGGCTGAGGAATCCGCCCTGCCTGGGCTCTAGCTGTTCCACTGAGAGCTGCCCTTTCTCCCCTGCCCCAAGTAGAAGATTCAACATGGAGCACCTATTTTGCCCATCCTTAGACGGTGGTGGTAGTGATTACTAGCTTTGACTTTGGAGTCAGAATGCACGGGTTCAGATTCGACTTCCACCACCTCCTAACTATGACTTTGTCCTAATTAACAATTAAGCCTCAATTTCCATGTGTGGAAAAGTGGGGCTAATAAACTAGTACCCACCTCATTTTGAGGACTAAGTGAGATGACTTAAATTTAGCATAGCACACAGCAGTCTACCAGGAAGTGTTTGCTATTATTATCTAATGATGACAGTTTTGGGGTGTGAAATGTGCTCTGCATTTACCTTTCTTTGTCATATTTCCCCCAAAGTCTGGGCCAATGGTCCTCTCTCACCTGGTTTTCCTCCCCGACTCTCTCTTTCTGCCCGGGGATGGGACACACAATCTTCAATTCAGCCCTGCATTTGGGAAAGCTGCTTTCTTCCTTCTGGGATCATTTCCTTACAAACCAAGGTTTTGCCATAGTTTTTCAAATCCCTGTGTTAGTTTGAGACTCAATCCTGGCATCTAGTAAAATACTTAAAGTACTCAGCGTCAGTTCTTCCAAACAGCCGGGGGTCTGGGGTCTTTCACACAGCTAGGGAGCCAGAAGTCTGCCTGACACCTTTGAAGTCCAAGAAAGGAAGTAAAGATCAAGCACACCTGAGATCCTTATTAAAACTAACAATGGAAGCCATTTTCACAAGAATGATGCAAATGATAAATGCTCTGTGGCACAGAGAAAGAGCTTTCAACTCTGCGTAAGGTGGGCCCAATGTAACAATCTAGGCTTTGAATTTCATCAGCCATGGCCTCGGAAGAGTCATTCTTGGCTGTAATTTTCCAACCATAAAATGGAGGTGCCTGGGAATGGCTCATACTGACTAGAGAAATCTTCAAACTTGAGCTGCCGGGCAGATTTTTGGACTGAACTCCAGATGGGGAAGAACAGGGGCTGGGGGTGGGAAGAATTTGGTAATTTCACAGGGGCTAGGAATGTCAATCTGAGAAACGGCAGAGAGCCCTGGACAAAGAGGACAAAGTGGAGAAGATGAAATGGAAAGCAGAGGAGTAACAGGAGAGAGGCGAAGGGGAAAGAAACGTAAGAAACTAAGGTGGCTTTTTAAGGTAGTGAAGAAGGGTGCACACAGACTGCAGAAGAAAATGTGCTCTGGTCTCTAAGATTACACAACTGCAGTCAACTGCAAAGCACAACGAGCATCCTTAAGGCATCTTGTCTCAAGTGCGTGACGCTTCGAAGTAGAATTTAACGCTAACAAGAGCACATAGGTAAGACGTTGTGGGACTTGGAAATAACATCACAGGCGTCCAGTTTAGACCCCTTGCCCTCTGGACATTCAGACTTTAATTTGATGAAAATGAAAGTTTCCTTGATTCTCCACTATGATGTCATCCTTGACCCACAGTGGCACTTTTTGGAATGACTTCCATAGGTTTCCTTCTGCCATATTGTAAGACAAGACTGATTTGCTTAAGGAAAGTGATTAAAAAATGTATCATTGATCTAGGAAAATCTTTTAAGGTCTATGACATTTTGTGGCTCAGCAAGGTCAATTTTTGTTCCAACGTCTCCAAAGAAAAACTCTTCTCTCTAAAGTTTTGATTGATTTATTTTAAATAGCAATATCATTCCTTCTTGTACCCTGTAAGCCATCTTGGTTTTAAATTTGGTTCTTGAAGGTCTCCAAACTCACTGGACTCATAAGAAACAGCATCAATCTCTCTTCTATAATCCCTTTTGATGGCCTAAATCCTTCAGGTGCTCCCACAGTCCTGTTAAGAAGTAAGGTCGCGGGCTTCCCTGGTGGCGCAGTGGTTGAGAGTCTGCCTGCCAATGCAGGGGACACGGGTTCGAGCGCTGGTCTGGGAAGATCCCACATGCCGCGGAGCAACTGGGCCCGTGAGCCACAATTACTGAGCCTGCGCGTCTGGAGCCTGTACTCCGCAACAAGAGAGGCCGCGATAGTGAGAGGCCCACGCACCGCGATGAAGAGTGGCCCCTGCTTGCCACAACTGGAGAAAGCCCTCGCACAGAAACGAAGACCCAACACAGCCATAAATAAAATAAATAAATAAATAAAATTTGAAAAAAAAGAAAATGCTCCCTATAAAAAAAAAAAAAAAAAAAAAGAAGTAAGGTCGCATCGCCCCAAGGAGTGACTGGGCACTTGCTTGGAGCCCTGTAGAGTAACCTGTACCTTTTGTACGTTTCCAGGTAAGAGAGAAGATAAGAGGCTACCTTGAAACTCAGCCTAGTATCTGGCCTCTGGAATGATGTTAAAGCTAATGTATAAATATTGAATACAAACAATGCAGAAATTGTTATACCACTTGCTTAAGTGACAGCAGATTAGTAAATCAAGGATGTACTAAATGCTAAGTGATGGATTTGATATTCAGAGTTTGACTTCCTTCAGGGTTCCTGGGCCTTTGCCATGGTCCCTCTGCACACTCCCTCATTCTTCTCTGCCCACAACCGGAGCATCTCGAGGGCAGGGGATTCCTCCCAGACTTTTACACTGCGCCAGTTGCGCGAGAAACCAAAGCTCCATCCCCTACCGTGAGGACCTCATTGTGATCTTGATTTACTTAACCCATAACCAGAGTCCCCCTGCCTAGAAGAGGTAAACCAACACTACCTATTCTCCATGTGATTTAGGATATGTCCTCGAACCCCCAGGGACTCAGTGTTTGTCTGTTTGTTTCTGCGAGTTGAGGTGATTGGGAGGATTTGATGACATCATGTATGAAAGGGCTTCAGAAGTTGTTAAATGCTAAATCAAGTTAAGACCTGCCCCTAAATAGAATGGAGTCTGAGGCAAGAGAACTGCTAGAGGCCCATACCCCACATATCTAAACGTTTAAAAGTCATAAAAACTGGTAAGTAAAATGTTCCATCTATCTGCTTTCATAAAGACTAGAGAGACCTAGTTTAAATTGAGAATTTTTGGATTCCTTGGACTTCCTGGACCCCTTCCCACACCTCTCCCCTTTTCTTTCTGCCCTGCCTCTGTCCTACTGCAAAGGACTTTGTGTGAGCATCTTAGTTCACTGGTTCAAGCTCTCAACCTCCCCTCCAAGCAGCTGCTTCTTGGCTAACTTCATGGCCGAGAGGTGTGCCAGGGCTCAGAAGAGGGAATTAAGAGTGTTTCTGTTTATCATGCTCGTGATGAGCCATGGGACCTTTTCTTTTCTTTTTTTTCCCTCCCTTCACCTCCCCTCCCCACATCCCTCCCCCCTCCCCTCCTACCCTTCCCTTCCCTTTCCTTTCAACATGATCTAAATTTGTCAAAATGCAAGGACCATTGCTCTGAGTTCCAAGAAGTCAGTTTATTGAGATCATTATCCTTATAACATTTTCCTAACAGATGACCATATACCAAAAATATTTAATGGCTGAAGAATGAATTTGGTCTTTGTGATTTTATTTTTTTATACTTGTGGAATTCCCCAAATAAGTTTATATGCTCTGACCCTTTCCCTCTTTTCCCAGTTTTTGTGTCTATTTTAAACTAGCTGCAGTTGAGTAATACAACTGAGACCTGCTATAGTCTCAATGCAAAACACTATCCACTGATGTGTGAGTAATAGTACTATTGCTATCAGTTATTATATTGGGTCAATAAAGGGCTCTGAGAATACACACAAGGTTTGGAGCATGCAATTTTAACTTTACCTGGAGACTGCTTATTCCCTTATCAAATATTTAAGTGGCTTCCTCTCCACAGTGTGATGGTTTAAGATCCAAAAGGTACAGAAAGACATTAATATAAGAAAGTATTGATCTGATGCAACTGAACCTTTGATTACTACAGAGGAAATTAACACCACAGTTAGCAAGAATTGGGAGACCGGTTTTAAACTAGAGGTCACAACTTAGAAAATGAAAGATCATTTGGAATTGCTGCTTTTAGATGTTTTGCCTTAGTGATATCAATCCCTTGCCTACTTACATGGTATTTGGATGCTTAACATAAAAATATGTCTTAACTTGGAATAGCACAGGCCGTGGCATGACTCACCAGGTCTCCCATGGAAGCCTTCTGGCAAATTCATGACCATGATTCTGAGGGGGTGAGCATGGAACATTGTGCGTCTAAGAAGGAGGCTCAGGGGACAAGCTCATCCAGGACTAGAGGAAATCCTATGTGAGAGCCACTGGATACCCAGCTGTTTGACTTTTAAAGGAAGGAGTTGTAGTATCTCTCAGCAAATACTGTGGTCCAGCCTTAGAAAAGTCAGAAGAGGCTCCCACCCAGGCTCCCCACCAACTGAATGATATTAGAAATTCCACCAATAGGGCTCAATCCATTAAGCTTAAGATTTTAATTTCTGTTAGTTCCATTTATCTTTTCTGGTCAAAAGTCTGGGAACCAAGGTGGACATTTTGATGCCACTACTTTGTTGCAGCTATTTTGTCATCAAGGACCTCTCATGACACCAATAATTATAGGTAACTCCTGTAGAGTAATTATTATGTTTGGCCCTATGTGAAGTCCTCCACAGGCATGGCCTCGCTTACCTTATAATAACCCTGTGAGATACTATTATATATCCATTACACAAAAGTGAAAATTGAGGCACAGAGATGTTAAATAACTTACCCAAGACCACAGAGTTGTGAGATGGGGAGACCAGGTTTCAAACACAGACAGTGGTGTCAGACAAAACTCCATCATCTTCATGGCTCTTAACATCTAAATCACAGAACCTCTTAGTGAGGGCTTTAACTTCATCAGGGTTTGGAGTGTAGATTTGAGCTGATCTCCTGTACACCCTATGGGATCAGAGACCCAGCTAACATCTGTTTTACACTTGCTAACAAAGAGAAAGAAGAGAGTGAAATTTGATTGATTTCTAGGAGGCAATATAACAGAGTTCTAGCAGCCCTGAGTTTGAGATTCAAGGGAACAAAAGGATCCCCCAAACTGTCTGCAATCCAAAAAGTGCAAGAAAAGGAAATGATCGTCCCGTCTGTGCAAGAATTCAGAACGCTGCTCCTGGTCTGGTGAAAGGCAGTGATTGATGCAGGCCGAGCAGCAGAGATGTTTGTCCTTTACCAAAGCCCATGGCTGTTGGTTGCATCAGGGCCTGGAACAGCTCCAGAAGCAGGCTGGTCTCTGGCACTGATCCGCCAGCTCACCCCCACCTCCTCCAGAACCTGGAGCTTTTGGATTGACTGTTCAAAGAACCGCCGCCATGTTGGTCTGAAGTTTCCAGTTCTACAGATCTGATCTCTCCCCAGGGCTTACCTTGATGTTGATTCCAAGTCTAGTGGACGGGGCTGCCGATGATATAAGAGACAAATGCTTCAAAATGGAACTTGGATCCTTTTGGGGGCTGTGGCAGAGTCTGAGGGGCTGAGGGGATGGTGTGGGGAAAAGTCAAATTAAGCGTATGCCAGAATCTCTAGGATGTGTTCCTGGGAACTTGAATGCATGTGTTGCTGCAATGGAGAAGCCTAGGCACCCTTTTCAAGATCACTGCCTAATGCAAAATGTGGGATAATAACCTTAGGTGCTTTGGTGAACCTTAGAGGGACAGTGGCAACAAACCAGTTTGCAAACTCACATTATACGTGACATACTGCAACACTGAGTTTCAAAGAATTAAAATTCACTTAAATGATGTAAGTATAAGTCATTGTATTGCACTTAAAATATCGAAAATAGTTTTTACACTATCCTTTAAAAATGTATGATCATTATGGTGATACTTATTAAAAATGACCTTTTTGTGCACTTTAAGATACTCATGGAATATCTGCTGTGATTCAGCTCTAGCCCAGTGATGCCCAGATTTTGACTTTCACAGGCTGGTGAAATTAAATATGAGTAACAACAACAATAAAACCGAAAATAACAGATATGGTAAATATTGTAATAATAAGAGGGGACTGACATCAGATTTGGAACTTTAAATCTTTTAATTTATTTTCTAATTGCATAAGTAGTAGCTAAACACATTCTCCTTATTAAAAAATGTCTAACAATGTGTTTGTTTCACATTACAGCAGTGATTAGGTTATCGTAAATCAACTATACTTCAATTTAAAAAAATCAAACAATATAGATAAAGCACAAGTCTCTTGTGACATCCATCTAAATCTCAGCGTCTTCCACAAAGGGAACCACTGTTATCACTTTGCTATGGATTCTTCCAGGTCTTCCTCAATATAGTCCATACATAAATAGGTCCATATAGAAGTACATATCTTGGATGGTTTATTTATATATTATAGATGGCGTTAGACAGTACATTTATTTTACTTCAGGTTTCTTTTCTTAACTTTGGTGATTTTTCTATACCAATGCAGCTCTCTTTCATTCTTTTTTTATTGCTGTACCTAATTCCATAATGGGAATGGACATTCTCCATTTCCTTATCTGTGCCTCTTTTTGCCCCTGTGTGGGCATGCTAGGGAAATAGTCTCACATATGCAGAGAGATATGTAGACAGCTTACCATTTTTTCTAAGTAAAGGTTTTAATAGAAAGCAAATTTCCAATTACTCTCCCCATTATTTCCTAAAATATAAAAGGGCAATTGCATACTTTAAAAGAAGCAAAATTACAGGTTAAAAAAAAAAAAGACAATCTTCTTCAAGAAAGGACCAAAGGGGGCTTCCCTGGTGGCGCAGTGGTTGAGAGTCTGCCTGCCAATGCAGGGGACACGGGTTCGAGCCCTGGTCTGGGAGGATCCCACATGCCACGGAGCAACTAGGCCCGTGAGCCACAATTACCGAGCCTGCGCGTCTGGAGCCTGTGCTCCGTAACAAGAGAGGCCGCGATAGTGAGAGGCCCGCGCACCGCGATGAAGAGTGGCCCCCGCTTGCTGCAACTAGAGAAAGCCCTCGCACAGAAACGAAGACCCAACACAGCCATAAATAAATAAATAAATAAATAAATAAATAAATAAATAAATAAATAAATAAATAAAAATTAAAAAAAAAAAAAAAAAAAGAAAGGACCAAAGGGACCTCACCATGTTTTCACTATAGATCAGTGACAATTTCATCAGGGATGAGCCTGGTGCCAGAATCCGATTTGGGGGACCTCTACTTGAGTCTAACCTCAAAAACAAATAAGCTCTTCTTCCAAGGAGTAACTCTCCCAAAGAAAACAGGGGAAGACAACAGCTGGGGATGCCAGGCCATGGTGGCTGATTTCCCTTGCCTGCTGAGTTGTTTGCTGGTCCCGCCACCCCTCCTGTAGGAGACACCGAAGGGGAGAGTGAACGGTGGGCCAGTCTGTGTACATGGCCTGGGAGGGCTTGCTCATACCAGCGAGCTCCGGCCCCTTCTTGCTCTCTGGAACTGTTGGTTTCTAAGTGCGGGGCTGCCTCCTAAGTCATGGTTGGTGTGCCTGGGGGTATGGCAGATGAACTTAGGAGGTGGCAAACAGATAAACCTTCTTCATTACACGTAATATACTATATATCCAATATAATATATATATAATATTCAGGATATAACTTCTTCAATATATAACAACTATATCTTAGTTTGCAGAAAAAAACCAGAAGATACTTAATATCTAATGCAAACCACATGGGTTGACTGGAATAAAAATATTTGAAACTGGATCTGCATGTATTGACGTTAAAAAAAATCACCAAAGTAAAGTAAGTTCTCTTGTAATTTCCTCAGCCTTTTTGAATCCCAGTCTCCTCATCTTTCAGACAGACTCAGTAATACCTACCTCACTGGAATGTCATGAAGATTAGATGATGTAGGCCTTAGAAAGTGCCTGGCACATACAGGATGTGAGTAAATGAGGCTTGACTCCCCCTTTTTCACTTTCTTCTCCTCTACCCCTAGGATTCCCTTCTCTAGGTCCTAATCTGGAGTCTCATCCTGACAGAGTTTAAAAATGTTAATCAGAGTCTAAGGTGTTACCTGTCAACAACTGTATTTGCACTCAAATCGTGCAAGTTCTGAAAACTCTCACATCTTCTACACGCAACTGAACGGGTCTCTTAGTGATGGAATTTCAGTCCCATAGATGCAATTCTCGAGGAGGGAGATATTTCTATAGACAGAAAAAGAACACCATGCAGATTATTTGTTAGGTCTGAATGGGGTGCAGAAGAACCCGTGTTTGCCGTATTGCCATGAAGAGTTGTCACTTCCTCTGGGCCAAGGTGTTTACTTTCTGAACATACGAGGCTGAGATAAAAATCTATCAGGATCTGCAAAGAAAGGTTTGCTGGCAAAAGCTGAAACCAGCTATAGCTACTCATCTAGAAATAATCTAAGGGAAGTGAAAGCTCCTGGTTTAGTTTTGAAACTGGGTTTTATTTTCCAGTGGCCTGGAATGCACAAAGAATCCTGGCTTGTAAGAATCTCCCACGGGCCTCCCTGAGACCCTTTGTGAAAATGTAAGTTATACTTATTCTCACTCAGAGTGAGAGCGTTGTGTATTGTCTGGAAACAATTAGAGGTATTTTTCCATCTTGATCTGACACCCTCAGACACACAGGCAGTTGGGGCTTGGGGGTGGTTCGAAGTCCAAGTTCTACTGTTAACTATTGAAACAGTTAAAGTATTAAAACTAATTAAGAAAAATATGCTTGGAGCCCCAAAGGGTAGGTGCTGATGGAACAGAGAGGCTCAGAAAGGTTTAAAAGTCACCAGGAAGAAAATCCTTGGAGCTCTGGAAAATATTTTGTCACTGCTAATGATTTTCCAAGACTCTTCAGGAAAATAGTGTGACAATAAAAGGCCATTCAGGGGAATGCCTGAACTGACATCTGAGGCTGCCTGGGGACCTGGGTGACTGCAGGTGAGCCTGGCATCACCTGGTTTAAAGCGTGACACCAGTGCAGCACCCCCTGACCAGGCTGGACTGAGGGATTCCAGAGCGAGAGGCTGCAGAGAGATGTCTTTTGGTCAAGACGTGCCAGTCTCCTGGAGCCTGCCTTTGGATTATTAGAAAGAGAAATTATGCTGGTTTACCTATCGTTTTGTTTTGGAAGAAGGCGGGAGTAGAAAGAATTCAGGGAGGGGGAAGCCTGAGAAGGAGCTCGGGGGTTGAGGGGAAGGGGGCCGGGGGGGGACAAGAGATACTCAAACCTGAGGCTGTCTCATCTGGCCAGTTTTGTGAAAAACCTTTTAAACTTTATTTTAAAGCTAAAGTTGGAGGCAAATGTTCCCACCTTTGTTTGTCAGCAAAGTCCAAATTGCCAAGTGCTGCGGAGGACAATTGTGTCAACAGCACAAGGCTTTGCATCTGCCAAATGGTAATCAGCAAAGAGGCCTCACATTTGTGTAGAGACCTAACACTCTGCAGCATGTTTTCACAACTATGGTTTAGTGGATCCTTATGGCAAACTCGGAGGGAAGCGGGAAGGTGTTGCCATTTCAAAGGTGGGAACATGGGGGCTTGGAGAGCGGGAGGACGCATACAACATCGCAGAGCTAGTGAGCGGTGGGGTGAGGCTTCACACCTGGTCCTCCCACTGTACTCGGCCCCTGTCCTCACACCAGGTGCGCCTGCAGGGCTGCCTCAGCCGAGAGCTTGGGCTGCACCGTGAGCTCGGGGACGTGGGGTGGGGGGAGGCGGGACTGTATCTCGTTAGGCCACAGCTGTCCATTTCTTTTCCTGCCTTCCTTCCCCTTCCCCCTTCCTCCTCTGCACGTGTCTGCAGCCTCCAGATGGAAAAGAGCAAGAAGGGCGTGCCTTCAGCCCTGGTGCAGAAGCAGAATACAAAAGCTATGGTGTGAGATGCCTGGGGTCCTAAGGCTCGTCCTGGGTAAGGCAGCACGTCTCAACTGGGCTTCAGAATCAACTTTCTAAAATACAAAGCCAGAAAATCTCTGCAGATCCATCTCTGCAGTAAATTGGGAAGGCAGCTCATTTTTATCCACCAAGCATCACTTAAGACCTTAAGAATCCTTGAGAATATACCCTCTTCTTTAAAAATATCAGCTTTTTTTTTTCAAGGATAGAATGAATATTTTTCTTATGCAATACGAAGCAACGTAGCAATAAAGACTCAAAATATTAATGACATTGATTCTATGCTGAAGAAAGCTGGTCAGTCTTTTCTTAGAAGATGGATTTATGTCTAGTCACAGAATCTCTTAACTTTGATCAGAGGTGAACCTTAGAGTTGATAATATTCGTGACTATGATTTTGGGGTCAGGTTGATAATAGACCTGGGCTTTTGCCAACCACGATGCTGGAGCTGGCAGTGTTGCCCATGCCAGCCCCTGTGGAAAGCTGGGCAATGGTAAGCAGTGCAGGCTTCCAAGAAGAGAAATGCAGGAGTGCCCAAGATCAGGTACTGAAGCTCAGGTGATTAGCAGGACTTTTGCCTGGATCTTGATTCTGCATCTCTTTATGATCATTTTATGTAAAACTTGAATGAATGTGTCCAACACATTTTCTCATTTCCTTGAAAAATTTGGAGGAGATAAGAGATTGGCCCACAGAAAAGAAGTGAGAATTCAGAGACAGACAACAAAAGCAGCGTTAAGACCCACAAGACACAGGCATGAGAACCACAGATATTCATCATTCCAGGGCCATTTGTCTAGTGGCAAATACTACCACCCACCTCAACAGGCTTTGAAGTCAGCACCACCCTACCGCCCTGTATAATATTTGAACTTCCAAAGGAGGAGCCAGTCAAATCAGATTTGGCACCTACCTGAGAAAATAGGAAATGCTTAGTTTTACCAAAAAATTATTTTTATCTAAATGACAATAAATCTGTCAGACTCTATTCTTTTTTTATTGTGAAAAATATATAACATAAAATTTACCATCCAAACCATTTTTATTTCTTTATTTTTTTATAAACTACTGTACTTTTAATGTCTCCTTTACATTACAATCATCGTTTTGAATCCCTTTAAAAATATATATATATTTAGAGGGAGTTCCCTGGTGGCCTAGTGGTTAGGATTCTGGGCTTTCACTGCCATGGCCCAGGCTCAATCCCTGGTTAGGGAACTGAGATCCTGCAAGCCGGGTGGTGTGGCAAAAAAAAAAAAAAAAAAAAAAAAAAAAATATATATATATATATATATATATATATATATATATATATATAAATTATGTTATCTATGACTTTTGTTTCTGGATTGAAGGATGGTTGTTATAAGAATAATTGTTTTCATGAGGCCTAGTTGAGTCTAAGATGTTTGAGGTGGTCCCTTTTCCTCACCGGTGACATGGAACACTTCGTTAACGTGGGCCTCCAGTGCTTTGCCCAAAAGCTTTACAAGTTGAAGGAAAAGCCCTCAAAGAGCAAAGGGGAGTTGATGAAGAACTCATATGTAAAGAAGTTGATGGAGGACACCAATAAGCTGGTCAACAGTACACTTGATGAAATGAGATGTCTTTTGAATATCCTTTGATCAAAGTGATTCCTGGTGTAGAGCTCTCAAACCCATGGAATACTCTGAATTTTGTACGATCACTAGGACTCAGGGTGGAGGAGGTTAGGTAGTTTCACATGAAGAATTTGTATCACCTATGTACAAAAAGTATGTTAAAAACAAAACGAGGGGCTTCCCTGGTGGCACAGTGGTTAAGAATCCGCCTGCCAATGCAGGGGACATGGGTTCGAGCCCTGGTCCGGGAAGATCCCACATGCCGTGAAGCAACTAAGCCCATGCATCACAACTACTGAGCCTGCACTCTAGAGCCTGTGAGCCACAACTACTGAGCCCATGTGCCACAATTACTGAAGCCCGCACACCTAGAGCCCGTGCTCCACAACAAGAGAAGCCACTGCAATGAGAAGCCTACACACCGCAATGAAGAGTAGCCCCCGCTCGCCACAGCTAGAGAAAGCCCACGCAGAGCAACGAAGACCCAACGCAGCCAAAAATAAAAAATAAAAAAAAGGAAAAAGATTTAATGTTAAAAAAAACACAAAACAAAACAAAACAAAACAAAACCAGTGACTGGTTTGGGGGTGGACATGTGACATAATTTGGCCAGTGAGATATGTGGGTACATCTGTTGGGGGAATTTAGGGAAAGGTTTCTTTATTCCTAAAAAGAGACCCAAGGAAGAGATGGCCTCTTTTCTACGTTGGGGCATTGTCTCCTTTTATCATATGCCTGGCTCTCACAGCCATGAGCATCTGAACAATTTTTAAGTATACAGTTCAGTAGTGTTAGGTATATTCACATTACCGTGCAACAGATTGTCAGAACTTTTTCATCTTGCACAACTGAAACTCTTACACCCCTTAAACAACTCCTCATTTTCCCCTCCCCCAGCCCCTGGTAACCACCACTGTACTTTCTGTCTCTATGATTTGGCTACTCTCGGTACCTCACTTAAATGGAATCATACTGTATTTGTCTTTTGTGACTAGCATTTCACTTAGCAGAATGTCCTCAAGGGAGGTTCATCCATGTTGTAGCATGTGACAGGATATCCTTCCTTTTTAAGGCTGAATAATATTCCATTGTGTGTATAAACCATATTTTGTTTATCCATTTATCTGCCGATGGACACCTGGGTTGCTTCCACCTCTTGGCTATTGTGAATAGCACTGCTATGAATGTGGGTGTGCAAGTATCTCTTTGAGACCCTGCTTTTATTGTTTTTTAAAGAGGTAATTCCTCTGCTAGTCAGAAAACATGACTATCAGAATTAACTTTAAAATGGCCCCCTTTTTATTAAATTATTTACAGAGAGCTGAGTTTTCTTTACAATAAATGCTTTTGTGCAGGAGCCTAAGAGTTGAGCTGGGGATATTCCAGGACTGCCAATCTTCATCTCCGTCTCCGGACAGGGATCTCATTCTCAGCCATAGCTGGCTTATTTTTATTTGCCCCGAAGTTTTGCGCATGAGCACATCATTCTTTCCTTTCCACGTGCCTCTGCTTCCACCCTATGACCTTCCTTTCCCTAAACAGAGAAAAGTCCTGACCTGTCCAGGGCCCAGCCCCGTCCTTACCTGGAGGGGACCACCCCCCCCGCCTCACCTCATTGGTTATCATTATTATGTCATCCAGATCAATCACTGGGCGCTCGCACTGTTGTAACTGTCGCTTTGATCATTCGTTACACTTTGTTAGTCCTCATCAGATCCAGGCCCCACTAATCGGAAACAGCGGCCTTCCGAAAGTCAGGCAACCGGGGGACTAGGGGCAATTACCACATTGTTTGGTTTTTAAATTAGTCCCTTCTTGGTGCTCTGATCACCATCAGGAGGCTGGTGATTCACAAACCCAGGGGGTGCCCGCTGCTTGTGCTGCCCGCAGCCGGCTTGGATGCCCGCACACCCTGCCTGTGGTCCCAAGGTGAGGGCGACCCCGGTGAGCTGAGAAACACAGTCCATGACCCAGAGGCACAGCCTCCTCGTGCAAGGGAGTCCTTGCTGGGCATTCCTACCCACTGGCGTTTACGCAGAAGACGATCCCCGCTGCAGCGCACTTCCTCCGTAAGGAGCTGTGGGACCTTATCACCGGGCCCCAGCCCCACAGCAGCAGACTCCAGGGCTTAGCAGAAGCCCGTTCTCTCCTGGCCTCCACCCAGGAGGCTGCCAGACCTGAGGATGAGGTGGGCGCAGGCCGATGTCTCTGGGGTTTCCATATAACTGAGTGGGAGCTCCAGCCTCCAGCTCAGATGCCTGGGGCCGGCCCTACAGAAAGGCGTGACGGGGAGCATTTGGCGGGAAATTAAAGGTCAACCTACGCATCTTCCAGTACATCATTTTCTTTGAGGTCAGTGTGTCCCCAAACTTCAGGCATTTATGTACTACTTTCATGGTTTTTTTTGCCATGCACAATCCTCTTTTTTATTTTGAAAGAATTATTTAAAAGGAACTATGTTATACTTTGAATGGAAAGCAAGTATTTCTTGTTTTCCTTTCAGCAATGACCTTCGAAAATGTCATTTTCCTAAGCACCCCATAAGCAGCCAGCCCCACCGGTTAGCCCACAGATGAATACCCCTCTTGCCCCTGCTGGTCCAGGGATAGCTTCTGTCATGATGGGTGGGACAGCTTGGCGGCCTCTAAATAGTACGAATTGGATTTGGTGGATTACTATTGTTAATGAGCAACTGTAGTGTATTCCTGTTAAGGATTTCTTGTATGTAGGTGTAATAACGCCTTGTCTTGGAGGAGTGACGGATGGTTCACTGACAGGCTGTGTGGCATAATAGGAGGGCTGTGGAGGCAGAGCACTGCCTTAGCTCCCCTTGGCTCGTATCAGGCGGTGTCTTATCTTCTCATGCCTGATGGGTACCCACCGGAGCTGATGTCCATCCGCTCTCTACAGACTCCGCCCCCTCTCTCCTGGGACATGCATCAGCTCTCATACTTTTATTGTCCAGAAGCGTAGCATTCTTCTGTAACAAAGCTTTTACTCCCAAGGTATCCACTTGAGGACCTGCAAACTGTGTCCCAGCACATCTCAAATTTGCTGTCTTAGATTTCACGTGGTATAAGTGTGGTCAAAATTGGAGCATTCTTAAGTTAACTCTGATGACCCCTGAGATGGAGGGGTGTAACAGCAAATTTCACAGGAAGCACATAAGAAGAAATGCATATAGCTCCTGCCTTCCCTCCTCCATCTCAAAAGCCGCAGTTATCAGGAGGGACATAGCTCAAGCATGCCTTTTGATTTAAGGTAAAAAGGAGATATTTTGTTTTTCAGTAAGGCGGAATATATCTTAATGTAGTAATTGAATTTAGTTCTATTTAGTCTAGTTTGATGGGGGTAGATCTAGAGTGGGGAGGGAAGAATTGACATTGTTTAATACTTAACAGATGGATAGAAAACAAAAAGTTTAGGAGATAAGAATGTCAGAAGGTTACCAGCTGCTGTGGGTATATAGTAAAATGGAATTTATTTGAAAGGTTAGTCTTATGTTTATTAATACATGTCTCTCTTTCTATTATATTTTAGATTTACAAATGATTCAGAGGGAGAGGCGTCATTTTGGCTAAATCTTGAGTGGATCGCTGTGTTCCAAAAAGGTATCTGTTTCATGTGAGCTGTACCTTATCATGCAAGAAGTTTCTGCTCTTGAATGGTGGAGAATTTGGAGTAGTAATTTGTTAGCATGTTAACTTTATGAAGTAGCAGTCTTTGCCTTCTATTCTCAAATCTGGATGTCTGAAGATCATTAAACAATTATAGGAAGGGAAGTCAACTCCTTGACATGTGCATTAATTTTCACGTCGTGAGACATGAAATTCTACTTCTGAGAGAGCTTATTAGGCAGGGGCCACCTTTATATTCTGGAAAGGATGAATTCACCACTGAGGGTGGAGAGAATTATTACTCCATTGAAAGTTTCCTAATAGAAGCATCTTGGCACCAACTCCTCTTGCATTGTGTCTTGTACCGAATGTGGAGTCAAGTCAAAATGACTGCAGGTGTTGAGGGATGATGTGAGCCTGACAGAAGGAGCTTGGCCTTTGGAACCTTCACAGAGTCTGAGGCAGTGACTTCCTCAGGGATGTTGGTCAATGCTTAACCCATGGATTCAGCCTCCAACTTCCTGGTGGAGATTCAGTTGCTTAACTATTTAGCAGGGGTTCTTTAAAAAGCAGTGAATTAGTTATTGCTTGAAAATCGGATTGAAGATATACTAGGTACTATTATGGTTAACTTGAGGAAGGCTACTTTTATGCACACCGTCTGTAAAAACCATTAGATAATTCTTTGGGTCAAAAGGACAATGCATTAGGATAAATAAGTAGGAAATAAGAGAAGCCATCGAAAAGAAAGTGGAACTCTTGACAGGAACTCCACGTGTGGTAGGATGGATTGGTTCTAGGGTTACCTGGGATTGCCAAAGGAAAAGAGATTTGTGGGGAGGGCTGTAGGAGGGGGGAGGATGGGCAGGCTATTGAGGAGAAGCTGGCTAAATAATTGAAGCTCCAGGAACTTAAATATAATACCAAACATGATATTTCCTTAAGGCATCAGCTTTTTCTGTCTTGGAAGCAAGTCATATTCAATCAACAATTATTTGTTGCGTGTCTGCTACCCATTTATTACTATGTTAGGATTTGTGAGAAAAACGAAAGGGTAAGAAATCAGGAGTCCCATGCCTCAAGGAATTTATAACTCATTAGGGGAGCCAAGGGTTAGATAAAGTAGGAGACTCTAAGAAGGAAATACAATCAAGCAGTGTAATCAAGGGCAAATGCTAAGTTTTGTGGGAAAGGTCCATCAGTGAAGGCCAGGGCTCTTATTAATGGAAACTTGGGGTAATTGCCAAAGGCTTTGCAGGGAGGTGGTGTTTGACCTAGGTCTTGAAGGGTTTTATTGCTCACCAATTTTAGATGGAAAATTCTTCCACTTCAAGCCATTTCCGTTTCAGATTAAGATTGTTATTTCTCACTCTTTCTTTGCAGATTCTTCTACTTCTTCCCCCTTAAATGTTGGTATCTTTCAAGTTTTGTACTTGGTCAAAACTCCTTTTCTACTCACAAAACCAAACACTATCAATATGATGGGTTGAAAACTCAAATGAGAACAGGAAATTAAAAGGTAACACAAAAATATGAGTCCAGTAGATAGGATACAATAAGGAGCTATAGAGCTTGTGGTAAATGAAGAGTTTTTGCCTGCCTAAAGGCATTCAAATTTAAGTTAAAATATATATATATATATATATATATATATATATATATATATATATATATATACATCTCCATACTGTTTTTGCTCAATAAATTACCTCTACTAGCTGGAATTTGGTTTGCCAGTAGGTAGGCTATGATCCATCTACTGACTTCTCCTAAACTTTGCTAAACCTTAGCTCTTCTCCTGAGTTTCAGTTTGATTGTTCTGGGTATTAATAGTCCCCCGCATGGAAGTCCCCATGCATGGAATATGTTAAACCAGGGGTTGACTCCTGTGGGCCAAACCCAACCCATACTCCTACCCCGTTCCACTGGAACACAGCCATGCTCCTTTACGTATTGTCTAGGGCTGCCTTGACCCTACAGAGGCAGAGTTGAACAGTAATGACAGAGAGCACATGGCCAGCAAATCCTAAAATAGTTACTATCTGACCCTTTTTAGAAAAAGTTTGCCAAACCCTGCCTTAAACCAACATGATCCCAAATGAACTCATCCTTTTCTCCCCCAAACCCACCATCCATTTACTCTGGAGCCCTTCTGGTTCCTTCCTCTACCTCACCTCCCTCATTGTAGATATCCCGAGACCTGACATTGCTCCTACCTCTACGCCCTCTACATTTCTCCCACCACAGCCCTGACCCAGCCGTCCCTATTCTCACCCATCTTAGATCTTGCATCTCTACATGAACATCAGATTACATTTTTATAAAAATAAATCTGATCATGTCACTTCCCTACCTAGAATCCTCCAGCGATGCCCATTTCCTCCTGGATGAAACACTTCTTCCCAGTGAGGCAATGATACAATCCCCTTTCTCATTTATATCCCTTCCTACATGTTTAGCATCATCTCTTCCATTCTCTCACTTGCTCTCTTAAGTCTGTCTTGCTAATGTATTTATCATTGCTTTGAATGAATTATCCTCTCCTTCATGCCTCTGAGAGATGCACATACTGTTCTCCTTTTATCTCTTGGTTTTATATATAAGAAACTTAACTGTCAAAATTCAACTTCAGCATCATTTCCTTTGTAGCACTGTTCCACCCCTGATCTCTCCTCTGCCCTGCAGCCCGGCCCACCAGAGTTAGGGTCCCCTTCTTCTGATTCTGTAGTGTATTCTGTATAACTTGTTAGAGTACATCTCAAATTACATTTATTTCTAATTATATACAGTTCTCTCTCTCTCTCTCTACTTCAGGTGCGAACTCCCCGAGGGATCCTATCTTATATATTTATATCCCTAGTAGTGATCATAATGCTTGACAAAGCTTAGGTGCTCAATGAATGTTCAGTGAATTCCTGAAGCTTATTACAAGTCACTAAGTCTTTAATAAACAAGGACTAATCCCTTGTTGACACACAGAACATTTGCTGGAGGACCACTAACCTTGGGCATAAGTTGTAAATACAGGTCTATGACTGATTAAATGATGGGTTAACTCAGAAGCAGGGAGACTCTTCTGAAATGCAAATCACACCATTTTGTTTCCACCCTTAAAACCTTCCAAGGTTTCCCACTGCACTTAGAATAAAGCACAAGATCTTTTTAAATTAATTAATTAATTAATTTTTGGCTGCGTTGTATCTTCACTGCTGCACGCAGGCTTTCTCTAGTTGCGGAGAGCAAGGGCTACGCTTTGTTGTGGTGCACAGGCTGCTCACTGCGGTGGCTTCTCTTGTTGCGGAGCACAGGTTCTAGGCGTGCAGGCTCAGTAGTTGTGGCACACGGGCTTAGTTGCTCCGTGGCATGTGGGATCTTCCCAGACCAGGGCTCGAATCCATGTCCCCTGCATTGGCAGGCGGATTCTTAACAACTGTGCCACCAGGAAAGTCCCTAAAGCTCAAAATCTTTGATTCAGCAGTCCAGCCTCTTACCACCTCCCTCTCGATTCACTACACTCTGGGAACACTGACCTTTCTCCAGTTCCTCAAAAGCACCACTCTTTTCTGCCTTGGGGTCTTTGCACCTGATTTCCATCTTCCAGGAAGACTCCCCTACTCTTCCTCTGACCAAATCCTATTCATCCTGCCTGTCAACAGTCCTAAAGTCACATCCTCTGAGGCGCTTCTCTGACCTAGAGTTTTCTGTTCATAATGCCTGCTCTTTTCCATTAAAGCACTACAATTTATAATAGTGTGTTTGTTTGTTGGATGGTGTGTTTAACATTTGTCGCTCTTGCATGTAGATGGAAAGCTCATAGAGCAGAGGATTTATCGGATTTATTCGCTACTGGTATTGCCTGGCACAAGCTGGGTGTTGAATAAGGATTTTCCAAATAAACTAATAAATGAAAAAGGGACTGAGAAAACCATAGTTCAAAAAGAGTCATGTACCAAAATGTTCATTGCAGCTCTATTTACAATAGCCAGGACATGGAAGCAACCTAAGTGTCCATCGACAGATGAATGGATAAAGAAGATGTGGCACATATATACAATGGAATATTACTCAGCCATAAAAAGAAATGAAATGGAGGTATTTGTAATGAGGTGGATGGAGTTAGAGTCTGTCATACAGAGTGAAGTAAGTCAGAAAGAGAAAAACAAATACAGTATGCTAACACATATATATGGAATCTAAAGAAAAAAAAAAAGGCCATGAAAACCTAGTGGCAAGACGGGAATAAAGACACAGACCTACTAAAGAATGGACTTCAGGATATGGGGAGGGGGAGGGGTGAGATGTGACAGGGTGAGAGAGTGTCATGGACATATATACACTACCAAATGTAAAGTAGATAGCTAGTGGGAAGCAGCCACATAGCACAGGGAGATCAGCTCGGTGCTTTGTGACCACCTAGAGGGGTGGGATGGGGAGGGTGGGAGGGAGGGAGATGCAAGAGGGAAGAGATATGAGAACATATGTATATGTATAACTGATTCACTTTGTTATAAAGCAGAAACTAACACACCATTGTAAAGCAATTATACTTCAATAAAGATGTTTAAAAAAAAAAAAGGGAACATTCTAGATATTTTTGAATAGAGAGGTGATTAGATCCATCAGCAGTATGTAGGACATATTGGAGTGAGGAGTAACAGGAGTGGGGAGAAGCATTAGGAAGTCCTTGCATCTATGTGAGGCAAACGTATTTCAGAACAACTGTGATGAAGCAGGGATGGAAAGGAAGAAGCAAAATTATCACTCTTTTCAGATTCTATTCTACCAGGAAAACTCAGGAGACAAACTTCTAAAGATGAGTAAAAAAGTTAAATAGGTTGCCCATTTTCAAAAATATGTATACTAAAATCATAGCTTTCTTACACACCAATAATAACTAGTTTTAAAAGATATAATAGAAAATAGCAAACAAAAATTTTTAAATTATGAATAAACTAAATAAGAAATATATGAATGACCTTAAAAATCATAGTGAAATTATAAAGAAAACTTTATATATAAAAAATTTTTCTTTATAAAGAAAACTTCAATAAGTCTTCAAATTACCAAATTCTTTAATGAGAAACCTCAACCTTATTAAAAGTGAATTATACCTATAACTACAAATGTGAGGCAATTCTTTTCAAAGTACTCAGGGGAGTTTTACAAAATTTGAGAAAGGTGATTTTAAAGTTCACCTGAATGAATAAATGAGAATAGCAGAAACACTATTAACAACAATTTTAAGCTATAATAATTAAAACAGTATGGTAATGCAAGAATAGCCAAAGAAACTGTTGAACCAAATGGAAAATCCAGAAATAGATCTAAGTACTTATAAAAGCTTTTAATGTGAGACCCAAGATATTCCAAATCACTAAGACAAGGATTAATTACTCAATAAATAATTTTGATACACTGTAAAAGCAGTGGGAAAATTGAACTTTCTACCTACACCAAAAATCATTTTTTTTAAAGTATTTAAGGGCTTCCCTGGTGGCACAGTGGTTTAGAGTCTGCCTGCCAATGCAGGGGACATGGGTTCGAGCCCTGGTCTGGGAGGATCCCACATGCCGCGGAGCAACTGGGCCCGTGAGCCACAACTACTGAGCCTGCGTGTCTGGAGCCGTGCTCTGCAACGAGAAGCCGCGACAGTGAGAGGCCCGCGCACCGCGATAAAGAGCGGGCCCCGCTCACTGCAACTGGAGAAAGCCCTCGCACAGCAACGAAGACCCAACACAGCCAAAAATAAATAAATACATTAATTAATTTTAAAAAAAGTATTGAAGATGTTATGGAAAAACCCGAATGAACTTTTTGGCCAATCCAATATATTATTATCACATATGCTATATATTATATATACATATGACGCCATTAAGATATTATGAGAAAATATCCATATAAGCTTTTGGGGGAAAGTACCTTACATAATGACATCAAAGACAGAAATTGCACAGGAAAAGACTAACATGTTTAACTACATAAACATTTAAAATTTCTTTGTTAGAAAATAATATTAAGGTTAACATCTTTAGATGGCTAAGTTTCTCAAAAATGGATAATAGGAACAGGCAATTAATATATATACACATACAAACATACAAGGAAAGAAATACAGATGCCTCACAGCATAAGAAAAAGTTTAATTTCCCTAGTCATTAAAGAAACGCAAATGATAACAATAGCAAGATGCAATTTTCACCCACCTACCTGACAAAATTAACATTAAATGATAAATTAACATCCATTAATAGCCATACTACTGGGGGTGATATAAATTGCCAAAACTTCCTTAGTACATGTCAAAATACTTAAAAATACATATAAAAAGTATAAGCTTTTTGAATCATAAATCCCATTTTGAGAAAACTTTTCTCCCCAAATTAAAACTATGCTCAGAAAAAGAGATCAGATTTGTGGTTACCAGGGGCAAAGGGTCGGGGAAGGGGGAATTGGATGAAGGCAGTCAAAACGTACAAACTTCCAGTCATAAGTAAGAACTACGGATGTAATATACAACATGATAAATATAATTAACCCTGTTGTATGTTGTATATGAAAACTGTTAAGAGAGTAAAACCTAAGAGTTCCCATCACAAGGAAAAAATTTTTTTCTATTCTTTAATTTTGTATCTATATGACGGATGTTCACTAAATTTACTGTGATAATCATTTCATTATGCTGTACACCTTAAACTTAGATGTTGCTGTATGACAATTATATCTCAATAAAACTGGAAGAAAAAAATTAAAAACAACTTTACCCAAAGCCTTCATGAATAAATCATTTATAACTTTTCATTTATGTTCACAGTGTGGGGAGATGTGGATACAACTAGGATTGTATCTGCATGAGACAGCATGACAACTGGTCCCACCAACTATTGCCAGTCTGTCTGCATTCCCACCTTCCTTCCAGCAATAACGGCTGTAAAAATAGACACATTTTCCCACAGTCATGCACAAATTCTCTTTCTTCCCCCTTCCAGTCTCAGCCTGTCTCCAACACAGGCTAATCTAATGTGTCTAAGCACACATTAGATTCTTCTCTTTCAATATTCCTTTGCTTTCCTAAACCCTCATAGACTAATACATCAAATGTTTTTCAAAAAAGAGATGCACACCAATATTTGAACGTAAATGTTTACAGAAGCTTTATTCATAAATTCCCCAAACTGGAAACAAACCACATGTTCACAAATGGATAAATGAGTGATACAAATACATCAGTGTATGTATATCCATACGATAGAATTGTACGCATGGATTTAAAGGAATTGGTATGTGAAGCAACGTGGATGAGTCTCGAAAGCATTATGCTGAGTGAAAGAAGTCAGATTCAGAGGGTTGGATAGTGTATGATTCCACCTATACGATGTTGCAAAAAGGCAAAACTATGGAACTGCAAAACGGACTAGTTGGGGCTGGGGCTGGGGAGAGGGGATTGACTACAAAGGAGCATGAGGAAAATTTGGGGGTGATTTAAATACTCTGTATCTCCACTGTTACATGACTGTATATGCTTCTCAAAATGCAATAACCTGCATATCAAGAAAGAATGCATTTTACTGTATACAAATTAACCTCAATAAGCTGAAAACTTCTGGAAGATTGGTTTTTGTTTTTCTCCACACACACACACACCCCCAATACACACACATACACACACTCACAGAAAGCAAGAGAAGACACAAGGGAAGAGAAGGGGAGAAGAAAAGAAACGAATAAGATGGAAAAGGAAGGGAGATTTTTTGTTCAGATTCTTTGGTAAAGCAATGTAATTCCTAGTTGACTATAAGAGAAGTGTGGTGCTTAACTGCCTAAAATTGCCAGCAACATGTCAAGAACATATTAGAGGAAGAAAATATCTCTCATAAAATTTGAGAGCATCCCCAAAATAAGTAAATAAAATATATTTCAAATAAAAGTTATATAATTTTAGAATAAAACAAAACATTGCTGCCTCTCTCCACTTATGACAGCCCTATTCTGAACACCCTCCAGGCCAGAAGGCTTGTGTTTATCTCTACAGCTGTCTTAGAATAAAACAGGTATATTCAGGCCATTCCCTGCCCCCATAACCTGAAAGGCAAGGAGTTAGCAGTGGCTAACTGTTTCCAGCACCATCCTCTTCAGAGACACAGCCATTACCCAGTTCAGGTCATGGTCAATGAAACAGAGGGAGTGACTTGGGTTTTTGCCATCTAGACAGTGTGAGTAAAATTAATATACAGGATTACATTTGAAATCCACATTTGGCATTAGATTTATTTTCCAATCAGAATGGGGAGCCCCGCTTGCAAAATAGGTGGGCCAGATAGTGTGTGTGAGTCCAAAGACAGCATGGAAAATCTTGGTTTTGAGGCAAATAATGTTAATGTAGCTCAGAGAAGGAGGCTGGCTAAATTATGGGAAAAGTGATTTCTGGAAGGCCAAGTCTTACTGCGTAAAATTCATCCCTGCTCAATCCCATCTCCCACCCCCAACCCCAAACCTCCCTTTTGAACACTCACATTAGTGTTCTGGCTTCTTGCCTGAGAACTTGAAAATGAAAGGATAAAAAGTGAGCTTGATGTTCTCTGCTAGGCATAAGTAAGTCTCCTTTCTTCTTCAACACAGGCCCAGGATCTCTGCCGGGGATTAAGGAGTAAGAATCCAGTAGTTTTAATAGAATGATTTGAGTGCAGCATCATAAGGATTTAGTGGGAGCCATAAGAATAGGGGCCCCCTTTGGTCCTTGGGGTCTGTTTCCCAGACTTTGGCCACGCTGTTTTCACATATGGGAAAATCAGGTAGGGTTTTCTTTCCAATCTTAACATCCTCTGGTTAAACCACATGCTTGCATTTCTCCACTTCTGTCCAAATATGTTTTCCTAATGAGGCATTATATTCCTATGAAATCAAGCTGTTTTCCCTCAAAAAGAATATTTTGTTTTTAAAAAACCCCACAAACCCTATTCGTGTGTGGACAATAGCATTACGTTATTTTAAAAAATAGTCTGTGATAATACTCCCAAATACCGGCAGACACCAAGTACAATTTATTTGTGTTCCCCAGACATATTTTTGGAACATGTTTCCCCATAGAATTTACTACATGTGATAGGTTTCCAGGCTAGCCCCTACAATTGTGCCTAGTTAAATGAAAAAAAAAAAAGTTTGTAATAATACTGTTGTAATGGTCAAAGAAAAATACAACTGAAAGCTCTAGAAACTCTTAAGATAAAATGACAACACAAAAGAAGAAACAAAGCCCAAAAAGATTACAGAAAAAAAACTCCAGTAATTAAACAGATTAAAACAAACAAAAATCATAGATACAGAGAACAGATGGGTGGTTACCAGAAGGGAGGGGGGGTTTAGGCAAAATGGGTGAAGGGGATTAAGAAGTACAAACTTCCAGTTATAAGTAAGTCACAGGGATACGATGTACAGCTTGGGGAATATAGTCCATAATATTGTATTACCTTTGTAAGGTGACACATGGTAACTAAGCTTATTGTAGTGACAACTTCACAATGTGTACACACGTTGAATCACTATGTTATACACCTGAAACTAAAAATAGTATTGAATGTCAATTATACCTCTATTAAAACAAAACAAAAACAAAAAATTCAGAGTCATTTATCTTAAATATGGGTAGTTAAGAAAAAGTGAATAAATTGGAGAAAACGTTTTTGTGTCGAGTTATAGGGAGATTTCGAGGGGGATTTCCAGGCACTTTTAGGGGTTAAGAAATTAATGGCATGATTCTTTATTAGATTACATTCCTATCAAAATGAACAGATTTTCTTTTCCTTGGTGCTGCAAATTGCTAATATTAGGCTTCATTTGGGGGCTCACAAATGTGAAGTTGATAGAAAAAAACTGAGGGGCAGTGGTTTTCCTGAGGCAAGAGGAGATAGTGGGTTTTTTGCAGTCTCCTCTCACTGTATGAGAAACAATGTCCCTCCCCATCCTCTGTACACATTTCCCCCAGGAGGCCTCTTTCTCACCCTTGGAGAGACCTTCAGACCTACCCCGTGCCTCCCATCAAGTTGTCCCACAGATTAAATAAGTGATATTTGTCCAACAAGTACACTCACTCCCCTAAGATTTCCTTCCCAAACCCACTCACCCCCAGAAAACAAAAGAAAAAAAGAGCCCTCCTCTTAATGACAGCACCCCTCCCATCACCTCCCCAGTCACCTGGGCCAGAAGTACTAGGGGCGCTTCTCCGCGGACCCCATAAGTGACCAGCTCTCACATCCTCTCAAGTGTCCCTACCCAGTGTCTCTCGGCTTTGCTCCCTCAGTCCCACCCCCAGCACCACGGCAAGAATGCAGTTATTACAATAACTGCTCTCACTGTCTGTGGTATTCCCCTGGCAGTCCGTTTTCCAGACTGCCAACGAAGTGATCATTGCTCTGTTCAAAACCCTTCAAGGCTGCTCAAAGGGAGACTGCCTGCCTCAAAATCAGTGCAGGGTGGTGGGAGGTGGTGCAAGACAGTGCTGGGTAAATGCAGGTTCCTGGGCCCTGCCCTGGCACCAGGGAATCTTGAGTCTCTGGAGGATGGAGAGCTGGTAAGACCTAGAAATTTGCATTTTAACCAAGCCGAGATGATTTTTCAAATACACTTATGTTTGAAAACCATGGATTTAGGAGAAGACATCCATCCACTCCCTGGAACAGGGCGAAAGGGCATCTGTGCTCTTCAGCCTGCCCCCTTGGAAGCCTCATCTCTTCCCCTCCGACACTCCTCTCTCTTCTCCACACAGCGCTGTCTCCCAGACTCCTTTGCAAGCGTCTCTGCCCTGCCTGGAATGCCCCCTCTGGCCCCCACTTCCCTGGTGAGCATGATTCACCTTTCCAATCCCAGCAAAAGCTGGCAAACTGAAGTAGAAGTAATAATTTGTCCCAAGGTTTCTGAGGGTACTTATGGCAATTCTTAGGGTACATTTTAATAGCCATTTTCTACATCTCCTTTGGTTACCATTAAGGGTATCAACAGAAATCCTCTCTTCCCCAATCCTCATGTAAGAATAGAACCAACTCTCTCATTGGAAAATAGGACATAAAAATAAGCCCACACCTGTCCCAACTGACACTTATACCAGGCCCATGGCTGAGCCACGTGGCAACAGGCTTTTTTAAAAAATGGCTTTGTAAAAGGGAAGACCCTCAAAAAGCAAGAATAATCATTATTATTTGTTCTAAAATCCAAATGTATATTTTCCATCCTTTTTATTTACAATATAAAGTGCTTTTCTCAGTCAATCAACAAATATGAGTATTCATGCCACCAAGTGCTGATGATTAAAAATAATTACTTTAATGGTAGCTGGCCCGATGCCAAACACGATCAGGGTTTGCATTTCAAGCATGATCATGGGTAATTTACATCTCCTTTTGCACCAATACCCCACTACTCTTAATGGATTCTCTTTTAGTTTTTATGAATTAATAGAAATTTAGTGCCTAACTCCCTGTAGTATAGTCCACTGCTTGCTTTTAGAATCCACAGGACTATATATATATATATATATTTTTTAAAACAGGATGGCTCAACATCACATAATTCTTCAAGTTACTTATTTAAAATGTTTAGCTGTCTGCTTTCCGTGAGTTCTGAACGGAGGCACAGGAATGGAGCAAAATAGAAAGGAAAAACAGAACCAGATCCCATGCCTCCCGGGGGGCCTCTTACTTACTCAGGAGAATCTTTGTGGCCATGTTGGCAGGCAGGCTGCCTCCTTCACAAAGCACGGGACTCCTCAAAAGTCCCAGTCACAGCCTGAAGGGCCTGCAGCCTTAACCACAAGGAGGCTACCTCTCAGTGTCAGAGAAGATGGGGCCATTTCTTTCCCTTTCTTTCTTTTTCTTATTTCTTTGAGGTTTCATAGGCAACGAAGATATGTCAAAACAGGGTTACAAAGCACTGTAGCAAGTTTTTAAGTGTTTACATTTAACAAGTTAACACGTTTACCAAAAATGTAACATAATTCAGAAGATAATTATAGGATTTATTAACAAGATAGGTATTAATACGTGGCACCCTAAAGGCAGCGTGGCCCAGTAACAGGAACCTGGTTTCAGTTCGTATAATGTTTTTCAATCCTGTCTGTGTATCTCGGTGACACTATATGGACAAATGACAGCACAGAGTCATTTGAAGATAATGTCAAAAGTAAAGATTCGATGTCCCAAGTGAATGCGAGGTCTGGATCAAATGGCCCTTTGGTCTCCCAGCTGGATAGATTTGTAAATATGCGTCAGGTACATGCACTTTCAAACGTACTCATTGCTGGTAAGGTCAGGGGAGAGAGAGATGCGCGCCCCAGGATCTGGCTCGAAAGATGCGGCTGTAGTAAGCAAAGAAGACTCAGAAATGTCACCAGGTCAAGAGGAGGCTCTACGGGCGCTGGGGAAAGGGAACAGAGGGCTAAGTGAGCAAAGATGCTCCGGGCACATACAAGCTGGGGCAACCTATTAGAAACATTCTGGGCATAGCTTGAGTCCTGCTAGCCAATGGCAAGCGTGGAGAAGACACGGCTCTATTTGCTTATTCTGATTTATGTGTTGCTGCGCCAGTGTCTTTGACAGTGGGGACATGTAACTGTAGCTTGGCTAATGCCTTCATTTGTAACATCTCCTGTGACCATTCTTATGAAAACTCATGATAACGCCGGAGGAAAGAACATTGGCACCATTTTGCAGGAAGACCTGATTCCAATTCAAAATGTGGGACTGGGCATATATTTTATATAGTAGGAAGAAATGACTGAAGCTGTTCCATTTGCTTTGGGAAGAAAACCACTGCATGTCAGGTTATTCGGTTGGCCACAAGGGGACGAAGCCCTTTTACACAGTAATTACCAAGAAAAATGTTACCCTATCCCTGAGGATCAGTGGGCTCTCCCACCTTGCCTGGCCTAGTATGTACCTCTTGGTATGAAAATGGCCTTGGACGGTGACACTCCTTATTCCCCAGCCTAGCCAAGTTGCAGGGCTGGTGACCTCCCTGCAGTTGGACAGTCAGTACATAAAAAAGAGCCCTTAGGCATTCGTGATAGTTAAGGTGAGACAGGTGTGGAATACCAAGCCAAAGCCAGCTACGTGTACCTTCTACCAAGGCATCTGTACCTTCTACAAAAACCTCTCCAGTCTCTGGAAAGGCAACAACACACATACACAGAAAAAAAACAGAGATTGTGTGTGTGTGTGTGTGTGTGTGTGAGAGAGAGAGAGAGAGAGAGAGAGATACCGGCTACAATTACAGTATTTTCTAGCTGACTTTCCTGTGGATTTTCAGACTACCCCTGATCAAGGCAGCAGGATGCATATGTCACCTGTAAGAATATTCTAAGAAATATATCTTATGCAATAATAGCACTTAATTTTTATTTATTTGCATTTCACTGAATAAACATTTATTTACCATCTACAATACTATTGGCGTCATGCTAGGCGTTGGAGATACAACTGGTCCATAAAAGTCTTTACTCTCAAAGAGATGGCAATTCAGTGGGGAAAAAATTCAGACGTGAAAACAGACCAGGACAGCATAGCATGGAAAATGTTGTATGTCCAGTTCTGTGCAGGGCAGGGAAGGAAGGGCTATGGGAGCGGGGGTGGAGCTGGACCAGGAGAGCATGGTCCGGCAGAGGCAAAACTCATGACCTTTGTCTAGGAAGACCTCACAGTCTTATTGGGAGAAGGACCTAATTACTCGATGAGCAAAGCAGCATTAGATAAGTACATCCTGTGCTCATAAAGTGAAGCTGGAATTGTCATGGTCCAGGCAGTGAGAAGAGTAGGGCCATGCCGGGGAGTGTACAGGGAGGGCAGACACAGGTGGGACCACTGCTGTGCTCTCAGCAGAGAGCCCTGCACTTTTTCTTCACAATAATGACAAGAGTTAAGATGAATTGAGTTGTTACTGGCCTAGCACTTTAAATGTATTATCCCATTTAGTCCCTACAATCCAAATTGAAGGTAGCACAATGATTACACCCATTTTAGGAAAGGCCTAGTGAGGTCTGCAGATGTCTTACAGCTGGAAGTGATGGTGCTGGGATTTGAACATGGGCAATCAGACATCAGAACCCAAGAGCAACTTTTCTCTAGTCCCATGTGATCCTAAGCCCATATCCCTGATGGCTTTGCAGCTATTCCCCGAAGTCGTGAAACAGCACCTGACTTACTGGCTCAGGAATGAGGAAGGAAATAGCGACCATCCCTCCTGCTCATGCGCACCGGTGGGTCAGCGGAGGGAGGTTCCAGGGCTTGCGGCTGCTGCTGCAGCCTCCTTCGAAGGGAAGAAGTGACTCCGGGTGACCCGATTTCTATGGGTCAAAATTCTACTCTCCAGTCCCCTCCCCTGCTGTGTGTGTGTGTGTGTGTGTGTGTGTGTGTGTGTGTGTGTGTGTGTGTGTGTGACTTGCTCTCAGGGCCAACTCAGCTGCTGGCTACACTCGCCTCCCCACTCCCCACTGGGCTGGGAGAGCGGGGGGCCTGTGGTCCTCAACTCCGCCTCCTCAGAGCACCGTTCCCTGACTCACCACCATTCAACTCCACATACCCCAGAGATCTCTGCCTCCTTCTCTCTGCCTTTTGGTCTGGTTGCATCAAAGCTGGGGGCCCATTGCTGATCCAAAGGTCAGCTTTCAGGTTACCTGGGGAATGAAAAGAAATAAAGAAAGGAAACCACAAACTGACTTGGTAAGCAAGGCCATTCTGAATACACAGTGGCAGATTAGAGCTGGGTTGTGAGTGCCCTGAAACCTATTATTCAGGTACGTGACTTATGTAGGTCAGTGTCAATAACCTCGGGCATAAAATGGTTAACTTTTATGATGGGTGAGGCATCCAATTTAAGTGGATGGTTCAACATGCTTTATTGCGGTTCAAGCCAATTTTTGATTAAGAAAAAGACACAAAGATTGGGGTAGCAACGGAACCTCATTCCTCCTTGGTGTAAAAGAAATCCTTGGGATCACACAGACTTCCTAAGGAGTGCCAATTTTGCCAATTTTGACAGAATTTCAATGTCCCTTTGGGCACTTTGCAACTGGGAGAAGCTGCTTTGGTGCCTTCATTATGGCTTTGTGGTCTGAACAGTCAAGTATATAGAATATATGTTTCATTGGAATGGAACTGATGATGCTTCATTTTTAATAGTCTTACTAACCTATTAGCAACTACAATTATTAACCTCTTTTAAAGTGTATTCAATTAGAATATGATTCAAAGATATAGTACTGATTGGTAAGCTATTTGCTAACTGTTTATTCATTGGCTCTTATTGTTGTTTGATAATATTATTGTTTTATATAAACCAGTGTACAGCATGTCTTTCAACCCATCATTCATATCTAAACAAAATCAAAACCTTTTCCAGAGGTATTTCTCTTAAACTCCAATTGATGGCAATAGCTTCCGGTAAGTTCAGACACTAGCTCCTGATCCGGGCAGTATAAAAGGAATCCAAAGTCCATATATTGTCTTGCTCAGAATCATACTGCATTTAGTGTTGGCTGTTGCCTTGCTTCTATGACTTTCCCTGAACAATTCATACTTGGCTACCCACCCCCCATTCCTGTCCCCAGGTATCTCCTGTTTGTGTGACAGTTCCTGACAAGGGTCATCTGCTGACCTTTGGCTCAGGTTATTGATCTGGTGTCTGGACCCCTAACCCATCCTGCAGAAAAGGTAACTGATTATTTGAGGGACTCTTGCCATGATCCTCTGGATGCTTCTTACATCCTTGATGAATTGTACTCTTTTACAATTTCCCTTAGGTCATTCTGAAAATTCCAGATTTCCTGATATATCCACAGCGGGTGTGACAGAGATAGAAAAATATAACAAGTGACGTGATGCTACTGATTCTCCACTGCCCACCTCTCATCTTTGTCCGTGGAAAATTTAACTTAATTATACTGATGAATTTACATTACATGTTCCTGTAGTAATCCTCATTTTTACAGCCTTCTTTGGGAAGTTTCTTTACCCTGCTTTAATTTTCTTGATAACATTTACAACTACCTGACACTAAATTTTATATTTGTTTATTCTCTGTTCCTACCATTAGATGTAAGTTCCATGAGAGTAGGGATTATACCTGTGGTGCTTAGAACAGTGCCTGGCACATAGCTGGTAGGCAATATATATATGTTTGTTCAATAAACGTTGAGTGGATAAATTAGCCATATACAAGGAGGGTTTGCAATACCAAGGAGACGATATTGCTGATTATCAATATAATATGCCCTCTACAGGAACCTTTAGGACTAATATGTCTAGGATGTTTTGCTATTGTCTTGCCTGATATTAGGAGATGGATGAGATATTGTGTCATACTGGTTAAGGGCACAGATTCTGGATTCAGACTGTTGGGGCTTGAATCTGGTTTCAACTCTTACCATCTGTTCAAAATTTCTTGCAAGTTACTTAATTTGTGACTCAATTTTGCCTCTTTAGAATGGGGGGGGGAGGTGATAACAGTGCCCTTTAAGGGCACTCAAAGGATTGTTGTGAAGATGAAATAAAATAATATATCTGAGGCTCTGGATATAGTGATTTCCTCAGAGTAAGCACACAATAAGTGCTATGTATTACAAGTTAGAATGTGGTTACAAATACCAGAAAACAGCTCATGTTGACTTAGCTGACTTAAATGATAAAGGTTCATACAACTGGTTCATAATTGCTTCAAAGGCAAAATGTGATTCAAGCATGTGATTCAAGATAATGACTCTACTCATATTTTTTTACAATTCACTCCTTCTACCCTTCTCCCTTTGGAGATTTCATTCTTCATGACTGGAAGGTGTTGCAATAATTTTTGACTTTACAAAAACATAGTGCACTACTGAAAGGAAGAGAGATGCTCTTTAGATAGTGTCTATGGAAGGCTGGGGAAGTTCTTGCCTACAGCAATAACTCTGACATCTCTCCTGGAAAACTGCATCACATGCCCATCTTGACCCAGTTGCTGGGACCTCTAGGATTGGATATATTGACTGACAGAAGCTAATCATGTGTAACTTCTTAGACTGGAGATGGGGTCAGCTTGTATAGCAGGAATAGAAAGCCAGACCGAAACTGGGCCACTATTAATTAAAAAAAGGGAAAATGGATGCCAAAAATAGCCAACATATTATATTGATGAATAATCTATAGAGAACTTCTTCAATCCCATTGATGCTATAAAAGAGGCAGGAGGAGAAGACATTTCATCAACATCACCATCACCTTCACAAAACATGTATTTTGGAGAAATGGTTTACCTGATACACTGTCATGGACAGTGTTCCTCCGCCTGCTAAAAATATTTTCTCACTCCAGTCTCTCCCTATTCAACAGTCCCTCCACCTAAAAATACATTCTGCTATTTTATATTTTCTGGAATCTTTTGGATGTCTTTGCACACAATATGAATGAGAAGCCTTAATTCCTTATGATGTTGGATTGTATTCTTAATTGTATAAAATAAAAGCATCTTTTGCAGTCAATTCTCTCATGTAAAATAAAAAACAATAATAGCAAATTTAAAGTGGGAAGGTGATAAATTTTATGTGATTTTTTTCTTATAAATCTTAAGGTGTCGATTTGCAGAGGATATTGAAATATAATCCTCATTTTATCATGGTGACAAAGGTTCATGACACAGTGTCAAGTATCTTGTTTTGGAAATGTTCAGGCCATTTCTTATTCTTGCTTTTTTGTTGCCGTTTTTTTAATGTTATGCACAAAAGACACTGCTTTCATTGTAACCTTCTATATAAAACACTATTATTGACATCTGAGGATTAAGTTTTAATTGAAGTAAGATTTCAAATGGTCTGTTATCTGTGATCCCTATATAATGATCACAAAGACATCCTAGAGCAGGCAATGAAACAGATAAATATGTTGAAAAGACAGCTAACAGCTCCATTTAGCTCACCCACGCTTGCCAAACTTGACACACACAATTTATCCCAGACTGATGGAAAGGGAGCATAAAATATAGCCAGACTGTGATACGGTATGCTTCTCAGATGGTGTTTCCTTGGGCTGAAAATCAGGTGTCTCATATGCCCAGATATGGTATTCAGATAGGTGTAGATGGGCTTTTTGCCCAAACTCATCATATTTTTAATGTTTTAGTTTGGAACTTGCTTGAGAGCAAGGTTAGTGGTGAGTCTCTCATCTATATAACATCTTGGATGACAAAGAGAGAGTGGAGAGTATCCACCAAACCCAAAACTAACCCTTAGGGGAGAAGTGAGAAGTGAATCCCACAAATATTTAACAAACAATAATATTTTGAGACCATTATTGTAAATGATAGGAAGTAGAAGATTTGCTGTAAAAGTGACTCCAGTGATTTTTTTTTAGTCTCTAGATTTTTAAAGATCTTCAACAAAACTCAACAGTTTTGCCCGGAGAACGTGCCAGAAGGAATCAGCTCTGGGCTGATGAGACTGAATTTGAATCTGTTCTCAAAAGTGATTCAATAACCTGGATTCCAATGGCCTAAAAACAAAACCCAGACAAGCCTTAGACTGCCATTTCATGTAGGGTGGGGACTAGACCACAGCTGCAGTTTTGTCCATTTTTATTAGAAATCACACCCCTCTTCCACATGCGTCTCACTTCCAGATCCTTGTTCATCCAGCCACTTGCTTCATCTGGGCTAAACTGAACCCAAAATGTATAGACAGACTCTACCAGAAAGAAGCCGGTGAGGGAAGCCTCTTGTGGACATGGATTGAACGGGAAATAACCTGCTGCTGCTCAACACCCCCGTCCTTTTTTACTTAGGACACTGGAAACACACAAGAGCTGAGAGTATGGATGAGGAGGTCAGAGAACGTGGTGCCTCTTGGCGCTAGTGTGGGTTTTTGTGGAATCACCCTGGCAGCCAAGGATGTTCTTGTTGTCGTCACCCATCCCCTTGCTTCTACCTCTCCTCTGGTCCACACATTTCATTTTCCACCCTCACCTCGATGAGCCAGGCTGGAGGTAAAATTTGGCGTATAAAAAACCCACCAATTTCCAAACAGCCTCTTCAAGTAAGTAAAAGCAGTGACAAGTCTTGGCTTTTGCTTTCCAAAGGAGGACATGATAAAAAGGGTAATAGACACAGAGATGTTATGAATAGGCAATATACCATGCTAAAATAGCATGAACCACTGGTGACAAGGAAAACTTACTGTTTGGTATTATTTTCAAAGACATCTGAATATTTGTTAGGAGGATTGGCAGCAGGGCCAGGATATGCCACTTTGCTCAGGGGTGGCAGACTGGGTGTGTAGACGTAAGAGAAAAAAAGTTTGGTTTTCTTCTTCCCATTCGCGTTCATGGAGGAGGCTTACCCGCCCTCTAATGCAATCAGTTTCACCACTTTCTTGGAAAAACACTGCTGTCTCTCCTGCTCTCTTGGCCGAATCTCCCTTGCTGGGAATGTGGCTCTGCTCTCTAAGCTCTGCAGTGCCCCAGGATGCCCCCAGGAGAGCTCTCTAGGACTGTCAGGTTGACGAGAAGAGTCCATAGCATGCAGCCAAGGGCCAGGGCAGAGCAGAAAGTGCAGGCTTCAGCTGAACAGAAGGGAGTGAGGCCAGCGTTAGGAAGACAGCGTCACGATGGCAACCCAGAGAGGGAATGAGGCCAGCGTTAGGAAGACAGCGTCAGGACTGCAAACCAGAGAGGGCGCGTCCTTCAGCCTGGAACCACTTTATCCGTTCTCTACCTGGAAAACGCCCCCTGAGTTGCCCAAACCCAGCTCAAAATCCTACTTCCGTCCTCCCCTCTCCAGACTCTCCCAGTCAGAGGTGATGACACCTTTTCCCATTACAGCCTCTCTCTCTTCCTCTTGCATTGTTGACCTGCATGCGTTCTCTACCCAGACTGTGCACTTTTGGAGGAAAGAGGTCCTGGCCTATTTATTTGTATGTTCCCCAAACCTGGAATCACAATAGGACTGATGATGATGATGAAAGCTAACAGTCCTACAGCACTAACTACATGCCAGCCATTGTTCTAAGCTGTTCACATACTTTCACTTATTAACCTTTATAACAATCCTATGAGGCAACTTCTATTAGCCCACTCATTTTACAAACAACAAAACCAAGACCTAGAATGGTTAAATAGCCCTCTAAAGATTACGTAAGAGGGACACACAGCCTCTGAGTGTTGGGACTGCTGGCGGACAAACTCAACATTTTTTCTTTAAAAAAAAAATTTTTTTTTTCTTCACTGGAGTATAATTGCTTTACAATGGTGTGTTAGTTTCTGCTTTATAACACAGTAAATCAGCTATAAACTCAACATTTTGACCCTGTCCTTTCTCTACTGCCCGAGCAAATGGTAGGGAGTTGACAATTTTTTCATGAATGAATAAACAGACTGGGGAAGGAACCTGAAACAACTGCCACCTACGAACAGTTTAGATGAATTTCTTTTAGTCCATGAAATACATAAAGAGCATATCTTGTTCTCAAATCTTAGTCTAACAAAAATTTGATTTCTTGAATAATGAATTTCTTGAATTTTTTAACGTGTGTCCCCACATCTGATTTTGATGCAGATGGCCTTTGGCTTGGGCTTCAGGAAACACTGCCTGGAATGAATAAGGTAAGTGGAAACACTGCTTTTGTACATAGCTCATCATTCTTGATCATCAGAATGAAAGATGTCAACTAAGTGGTGACCATTTTTTGTAATGAAGGCCCAGAGTCACACTGGTTGGTCAAACTACTCTGTCGCAGCCACAAGGACATGCCCCAAGAAAGCCTGCAGGACTGGAGACTCCAGTGCATATGCTTCTGTTACAGGAAAACTTCAACAAATAAAAATATTCGGAGAACAAACGATGTAGTGGGCATATGAATAGCACTTATCATTGAATTAGCTAGGCCAAGGTGCCATTCATTGATCTAGGTTCTGCCTCTTCACAAATGGCATCTTCATAAAATGAAATGGTACTCCAAGGCTTCTGCCAAATTAGTAGCACTCTTGTTTTAATCTGGATGGTTAGAAAATCGTCCAGCTCCCTTAGGGTCCAGAAGAAAATTACCTACATTTGAAAATACCCAAGACCCCAGAGTCACAACTCTGTTTTTCCAATCTGTTTTCTTCCCAGAGGATGTGCAGGGAGCACGTCAGAGAGGTCAGTGTTCTCCACTAAGCCTTGGAAATAAACCATCCAGGGGTTACCAGTAAAGAGCAGGGAGAACTGGGAAAGGAGGATTGGTGAGATATGTGATCTCTGCAACAGGAAGCTGAGACCAAGGAAGCTTGCAGGTTGACTTCTTGAGATGCTGGAAGGTGGGTAGCATAAATATTTCTTAGAAAACCAGGAATCCAATTTGCTTCCAGCTCAAACAGGCAAAAGGCCACTGAGCTCCAGCATGTACTAGGGAAAGCAAACGAGTGGAATGTGACCTTTCTTATTCTTACACCACGTGTGTATCACCAGTGCTCTTGGCCCATCACACATGCTCATATAATTATTCCTAAATGACCCCGTTGTGTTGAAAGCTTGCTAAAGTTCTGGTAAGATGATGAAATGAAATCTGTGCTGCCTAGGGGGAAAACACTAAGGAAATACAAATTTTAAATGTGGATGGTGTGTGTGTACAGTTTTGTGATGACTATGTGTTGGAACAATGTGACTTTTGCTATCTGGATAACTGGCAATGCGCCAGTAATATCTGAGATATAAAATTGCTAGGGGGATTGTTGCAAAATGTGCATGCGGGAATCTTTGATAAATGATATGCACATCCACACATCAGCAGAGTTTGTACTCTTTTCACTCCCAACTCCTCAGCGACGAGGCAGGCTGATTGGATATGGTGATAGAGGATCAAAGGAATTTTCAGGGTGGCCATCCTTTGACCTTTCCAAAGCAGACAAACACTCAGGGTTGCACGGAGACATAACAACATACGGTGACAAGGAGATTTTTGTAACCAGACACAGACATAAACAACCAAAATTGTGCCCAACTTTGCCCCCTTGATTAGGGGTGGCTTCATCCTTTTTTTTCCCCAAACTAATTGATATTCCTGGGTCTTATGAGAATCAGTAGGCTTCTTAAGAAAGAACTTCCAGGGACTTCCCTGGTGGTGCAGTGGTTACGAATCCGTCTGCCAATGCAGGGGACATGGGTTCCAGCCCTGGTCCAGGAAGATCCCACATGCCGCGGAGCAATGAAGCCCATGCACCACAACTACTGAGCCCACGTGCCACAACTACTGAGCCCGTGTACCACAACTACTGAAGCCCACACGCCCTGGAGCCTATGTTCTGCAACAAGAGAAGCCACCACAACAAGAAGCCCGCGCACCGCAATGAAGAGTAGCCCCCAGGGGCCGCAAATAGAGAAAGCCCGCGTGCAGTAACGAAGACCCAACACAGCCAAAAAAATAAATAAATAAAATAAATAAATTAAAAAAAAAAAAACACTTCCATATCATTGACATTTTGGGACCATATAGTCCAAGCCCCACAGTTAAGAAGATAGCTAAAAGCTGAGGTTAAGTGGCCTATTCAAAAATCACATTCAGTTGGTTGACTGCAGAACCAGAAAGCTGAGCATAAGGTTCTAGACTGTACCTTCTAAATACAACTGGCTCTTGCCCTGCCCATCATCTAATAACAGAAATATGCAGGATTTGTGTCCTCCTGGTTATTTAACCCTGACACATTTATTTGGATGATGATATTTCTAACTTGTATCACCTATATCCTCTGGCCTGGAAAAAAGTAAACAGTCAGAAAACATTTCTTATAATATTTGCAGAATGCAACAAATGAATGAATGAGTCATATATCAATGATCTTTTTAGACTTTCAGTATATTTTTACATCAGTGTATTCTTTTTTAATCTAAACTGTGATTTTTAAAACGTATAAAGTGTCATTTACATTTCTGTTTTTTACACACACTGCAATCAACAAGAGCATCACCCCTGGCGTCATCACGGCCACTCATCCTTAAGGCCAGCATTCAAAGCCATTCACATCCAGTTTTCCATTCCAAGGGTCAGCTTCTCAGGAGGACCAGTTACAAATGGCAAATAAAGATAAATATTTACACAGAGACCTTAGAACCCATTTTCTCCAAAGGTAGTCTTTCTGATTGCATTATTACTTGTGGCTGTAGCTAAAATCAACAACCACAAATGATGTGAAACCTTCTACCTTTCTCATGCTATACACATACACACACACACATGCACACACAGCACAAAACATGCCTGTGTTTTCTAACCCTTCTGTTTTCAGTTTTAAAACTGATGCGCTATTTGAACAATACATGATTACTTCCTGCTGCTTTTTCAGCTGCCTGTCTAGTGCTCCTGAGTGTTATGTGCCAGTGCTGGCTACCCCATCGTCCAGGGCTTGCCTTATTTTCCTCACTAGTGGATGGGTGTGCAAAGGCACGGTTTTAAGATGGAAAGCTAACGCGTGAAGTTTTTCTTCCTTTGAGCTCAGAGAAGCCGGTTCCGAATTGAACTGGAAAGTCTTTAGCTGCCCCAGTAACTCTCTTTTGATTACCTGTTGGCCCAGGGCACGGGATGTGCTGCTCCCAACCGAGCGAAATAACACTGTGGAGAAAACTGTATAGAGAGTGGGCCCCTGGAGAGGAAGATTTCCGGTTCCCCCTCCTCCCATCAGCCCATGTGCTACCCTGTATTGGTTGTGTGTGTGTGTGTGTGTGTGTGTGTGTGTGAGAGAGAGAGAGAGAGAGAGAGAGAGAGAGAGGGAGGGAGGGAGGGAGGGAGGGAGAGAGAGAGAGAGAGAGAGAGAGAGAGAGAGAGAGAGAGAGAGAGAGAGAGAGAGAGAGAGAGAGGACGTTGACGCAAAAGGGAGGTACACTTGAGCTTATTCTTTATTTGTCGATATTTGTTAATACTGCTTTGGCCGGAACTGCATGATTGTTGGAAAGTAATTTTGTAGCCTGAAAGCCCCCTTTACCAAGATGATGCCTTTTATCTAATCTGAGTCAGGTGTACTCTCTGAAGATGCCCTTGTAAATCCTCCACGATGCTGATTAGAAAATCCAACAGAAAAACAAAACCAAACCAAACCCACAATCCCTATGGATACCAAGAAAAGTAACCCAAGAGTTAGATTTGAAATGCTAAAAATATTTTAAGTTAAACAACTCAGTCTCCGTAACTATATGTAATATACTGTATGATTACAAGTGTGTCTGCAACTCTGAAAATATATGCTTATCTCAGTGGTGATAGCACATCAGTTTTTACTTATCTGTCGACAACCGAGCATTCTCAATATCCCAGCGCAGGTTCTGATACAGAAAGCAGAGTGCAGAAAGGGAGAAATATGTGGTCAGAGGCCCTGCAGTTCTGATGTGGTACAGCTCGGTATGCAGGGGAGCTGAGGCCTAATGAAATCTGAGAGCTGTTTCTACTCAGTTTCCTTGAAGTGCTTCCTCTGAATCATCTCACGGGGTCCTTGGACCAAAAAGAGATGGCCTTGACTCCCACCTACCTCTGCTTTGAAAATGTAAACCTAAGGGGTCCCGGATGGCCCAGCTTTGGGAGCTTGCTTCTGGGTTTCCGTACTTTCTTTTGAGGCCAAGCACGATAAAAGAAATGGTAAAAAGACTCCGGGTTGTTTGATAGGCTAGCACATTCAGGTTGGGACAAGCAGTTTGTGAAATACTCCGCCCACCCCTCTGAAGCACCAACTCCGCCCTTAGCAGAGGCCGCAGGACAGCTTCAGGTGCACGACTTTAGCTAATTTCCTTGCTGGTCTCACTCCTTCGCCCGGAGAGGATAGATGAGGCAATCGTCGCTCCCTGTCATGATGAGCCAGTGCCCTAGAGAACATTTCCTAATCCAAGCTCCACCCTCCCTGAAGATGAGTTTAACCTAAAAAGTTCTGTGAAGAGGCCCCAGAGGAGTCCTGAAAAACCACTCAGAGGGGAAGGGATTCCAACCTGCTGATGGAAGGCCACAGGGAAAGAACGGGATGGGGTAGAGACACTCCTTTATCTTGATGGATGACTTAAACACACAGATGCCTTTTTAAAATAAATATACATACTCAGTGCCTCCTTTCCTACCCCCGTCCCAGGTGCATACACATTTTTTTTCCTGTTTTATACACACACACACACACACACACACACCCCACTACCATGACCACCCCATAATCACGTGTAGCGTGATCAGACAAATCCAAATTGGAATGCTGCTGTGCCTTGTGAAGAGTTGGTGGCCCTAGACAGGTTATTTGACCTCACACGCCTCAGTTTCCTCAGATGATAAGAAGAAATACTGACAGCTCCCTTGTCTGGGAAGTTGCTGGGATTGGGAAAGATGACATTGCTCACCGGGAATCTTGCCCAGTGCCTGCAACTCTGTATGAAGGTAAATATCTGTCCTCCTCCCCCGCTCCCTACCCTCGTTTCTGCTTGAGCGAGTCCTAGACGCTGTCCTCATAACCTCTCATTTTCAGAGGTCTTCACCTTCATAAAACATCCTTCCTTCTTCACGTCGGAAGGGATTTTTGCCTTCTGGGACCATAATAGGCACCCTACACCCCCTCAAATGCCTGTTTCTATACCTGAGAGCCAGATACTTGGGAAGTTTTCCTCCCTTCTCCCCTCCGTCACTTAGAAGGTACTTAGATGAAAATGGCACGTAGCTGGAAGCGCTTTCCTCAGCAAGACAGCTTTCCCGGTGGGTCTCCGCGCAGCCGTCTCAGCAGAGTCTTCACAGATTGAAACTGAGCTCCACCGAGCGGCCCTCCGGGCAACAGCTCAGCTGCTTTCCTCTTTGGGGTCTAGGGTCTGTGTTCCCTGAACGAAGATCCCTTTGACTTCCACAAATTGGAATAACACCTACCTCAAATATATTATTTGATGAAAGCAGATGTCAACAGATACTGCCTATGTAATTGATATTTGATTTATTCAAGATTTATGCATGCTGTGCCTTAGATTTATTAATGATAATCCCCGGCTCTTGTGTTTAATATAGTGGAACCAAAACATAATTTGCTGGGATCAGTCAGAAATGCATCAAAGTGATTAACTCTACATGCAAACCATTACCCAGTGACATCCCTACTGTGCACAGTGCAAAAAGAGGCAATAATACAGTAATTGGCTTCACTTATGCAAGTGAGATATTTGCCGTGATTGCTAGTAAAATTTGGTCCCTTTTATCTCTGATTCTGCATCTCTATATCCCTTGTCATCCTTTGATGCTCCTTTTCCAGGCAGGATTTGCCTGAAATGAGCAGGCGCACGCGCACACACACACACACACACACACACACACATACACGACATCCCACCCCAGCAATTATGTGTGAAGGCAGGCCCAGAATCTTACTAAAACAGACAGGAGAGAAACTGCCCTTCTCAGGAGGCCCCCTGGTGGGGCACTGCTTCCGATGGGAATGAGGGACCACCTCCCTCTCCCAGGGGAAAGCCGGCAAATGGGAATCATATCCCGACATCGCTCTTTATCCACATCTGTCACTTTTATCGATACCCAGACAGGCTGCAAAACCATTGCTATCTTGGAGTGGACATTTGGAACTATGCAAACAATCACTAAGATAACTTTTTTGGGGGGAAATGCCTACTCATTTATGTTTGTTTTCTGTTTTGTTTCAGCTAATTAAAACTTAATTGGACGGACAACCCTTTATTATAAGACTATGCCCTTCGCACTTTTTGGTTTTAAAATATTTTTTCTATTATGAGTTGTTGATGATAGATGAGAGCAGTTTAGATTTTAAAAATTCACAAGCAAAAATAATATACACATGTGGCAAAATATTCAAAGTCTATGAAAATGCGTGAAATGAAAAATAGAAAATTCCTTTCTCTGTTCTATCCTCTACCTCCAGTCCTTCTCCCCACTGGTAGTCACTGTCATACCTTCTCGAAAATGTAAACTTAGTATACCTACATATATATGCACCATGTGCTTTTCATTTAATACTGTATCTCAGAGATGTTTTCTGCTTTGCACCTGGAGAGCTATCTGATCATCTTCCATGGGTATCTATGATCATTTTTAATTGTTTAAAGTGCTGCCTGGCCTGGCAGTGCTGTACAGTAAGATTGCTACTTGGAAATCATTTAAATATTCCAGCTTGGGAATTGTGGCTGCAATTTAGAACAAGGTAGCATCTTGTGAGGATTGACAGCAAGAGGGAAACACACTGCATCCCGCATTTTCCAGCAAAACTTGTAAATAGTCCTTGATTTCTCTGTTGCCTGGAGAGTGCCATCTGTCTTCAGGGCATCTGGTAGAACGGATCAGTACATCAGCCTGGCACCTTGAGGGGCAAGGGCATCTCTGACTCCTGCACCTAATGCCAGGTTTAGATAGGATTTTAGTGTATTCAGTAACACGTTGGTAAACACCGCTTACACCATCTACCTCATGGATCTAACGTCATTCACAGCTAATTTAAAATGAAGAAGTCCCAGGATGCTTTTTTTTGGTTCCTTCATGGAACAACACTAATCGTTCTGTATCAGTTTCTCTTTTGCTCCCTAAGCAGTATTAGAGGTATGGTAAGAATATACAAGGACAGGTCACAAGGGGCATTCTTTTGCATTTTTTAAAATAATTAATTAATTAATTTATTTATTTATTTATTTATTTATGGCTGTGTTGGGTCTTCGTTTCTGCGCGAGGGCTTTCTCTAGTTGCGGCAAGCGGGGGCCACTCTTCATCGCGGTGCGCGGGCCTCTCACTGTCGCGGTCTCTCTTGTTGCAGAGCACAGGCTCCAGACGCGCAGGCTCAGTAGTTGTGGCTCAAGGGCCTAGTTGCTCCGCGGCATGTGGGATCTTCCCAGACCAGGGCTCGAACCCGTGTCCCCTGCATTGGCAGGCAGATTCTCAACCACTGCGCCACCAGGGAAGCCCTCTTTTGCATTTTTAATGCCATTAGGGAATTGCCCTGAGAATCAAATGGGTATCTTTTGACGTTTTCTAGCTCATCTTTTTCAATCGTTGTGAACAATGCTCCGAGTTCCGAATGGTGTTCGGCGTGGGCTAGGTCCACCAACGCACTTTCCAGGACTTGGTCGCTCAGCACACCCTCTGCTCAGTAAGCCTACCTGGCTCCTGAGCCTGGACACACTGGTCCCCTCTCTGGACCCGTTTCTCTTAACTGCTACAGAAGCTATTCCTGCTTCAGCAATTCAAGCCATCTATTTTTCCTGTCCCAAAAGTTAATCGATTCCTGCTTCCGAATGCCGTGGATGATGAAGAGCTATGACTTTGCTGGGCAGCAGTCGACTAGACGAGGTCCAGCTGGACTCACTTCCAAAGGCTGCCGCTACCACAGCTCAGCCCAGCCTGAGGACCCAAGGCCTGAAGTCTGAAAGGAATCAGCACAGGGTTAAGAGAAGCCTGAGGGAGTGACTTCCAAATGTGAAGTATGGCTGCCAGTCTTCAGATTCTCAGGAGATAAGGGGACCATGGCTGGTACAGCAATGGGAGGGGAGGGATGGATGGGCAGTTTGAAAGCTGATAACCATTATGGTGAGCTGAGTCTTGAGCAAGGCTCACTTGGGTGCAATTACCAACTACATATGCTTCTTCTAGCTAAGAGGCTTCAGAAATGACACTGAACCTCTCTGGACCTCAGTTTCGTCTTCTGGAGGAAAAACGTATACCTCGGGTGTTACGGAGCAAACTAGGAAAATGTGTATGAGGAAATGTATATGAGGAAAATGACATGTGATGCTAGCAGAGTGCCTGCAACCAACACCTGATGGATAATAACATTGATAATAGTAATAGTTATTACCATTCAACAAGGTCCCAACATTCAGGACACTAGCAGTTTTCTCAGTGAAAGGCTATGAGGATTTCAGAAACCTAAACAATGCTCTTGAGGACATCTGAACTCTACCAGGTCACCACCTGCTCACCATCTACCACCATGGTCTTTAGGCTCACTAGCCTTAAACTCTCTTGTGTCTCCCGTGAGCTACTGATATTGACAATCCCAAAGGGGTTGTTTTGATGGTGTCTATTAAATGCAGGTCCAACACCTAGATCCGAGAAGTATAATAAGGAGGAAACAAATGGAGACCCTGAAGCAGCAAATGTTTAATTAACTTCAAAGTACCAGGGAAAGGCTGGCTGGCTACTTAAATTTCGAAAAACATTAGCTCCCCTCCTGAAAGTGAGTCCTTTCTGGCCAGAGAGCAGTGTTCATGTTCAAGTTATTGAAATGACACACGATGCTGAGTTTGGGTGCTTTAAGGCTTATGAAACCTCCTTTACTTACTTCTGAGCCGCTCTTAAACTTGAGGAAAGCTGGTCATTTGGGGATTATTCATGACATTCTATTGGGTTTGCACAATACCAGGATATCAAGATGAAAGGATGTTCAAGGTTCTTCTGGACCACCAAGTCACAGATATTCGTAGGAAGTTGGAGTCTGAAGGGATCTTAGAAATCCTCTTAGCGCTCTGGCTTTCAAACATCTTTGGCATGGGTGCAGAGCAGGTTCTATCAAATAAATTCCTGTGCAGGATACCAATAAATGCAATTGATAAAAGTGCACTGGAGGAGGAGAAGAGAATTCCCCTCTGGACAACTCTGGGATTGGAAACACCTTTGAAAACCACATCTGTTTAATTTAATTTTCACCCAATAGAAGAGGACTATGAGGCAGTGCTATCTGAAAGCATGGTTTCCTGAGCACAGCGTCAACCTCACCTGGGAACTTGTAATTCAGATTCTCAGGTCCATCCCAGACCTACTGGTGGTGGAGTCCAGGCATTTGTGCTTTTACAATCTTTTGAGATGACTCTGATGCACATTCACTCAAGTTTGAGAACTGGTCCTCTAAGAACCTTTCCGTGAATACTGTAGGCTCATTTAATAAGATTCAGTTTTGGCAGATGGCAAGGCTAGCTCTCTACAGATCTCACTGAGATTCCAGGGTATGCATGCTATCTTGGGAATGGTTCTCTTCCATTCCATACACTTTAGTAGCATCGCAGAGAACTGTAAGTCTATTACACTTTGGAAACAACTCAAAGGTGGTTCTTTTAAACAATGGCTTACAATCAAGAGATGTTGATTCTCATAGGAGATTAATTTAAATGGATTTGACCAGTAGCCCAAACTGTTGCAAGGGGATTATACCCAAATATATGCTATTCCACAGAAATTATAATTTGTCAGTTATAAAAATTGAGCACACCTTGAATTTAAAGCGTGATTTTTAATTTTCAAGACATGTTTCCCATGTACTATCTTGTTTAATAATGCCCTCTCCTGGCACCCTACAAGTTAGGGGTGAAAAAACGAAGAACAGAGAGGTTAGATAAGCTTTCCTAGGCCACATGCCTCCATAGTGGTACAATAAATATTCAAATTGTGTTCTCCTGATACCTAGTCCATTATTTTTTCTGATGTTCCAGGAAATATATTAGATGATTTCCTAAGATGTGAATTTTCAACCAGATAAGTTTTCTCTATGGGGTTTCACCCTTTTCTCTCTTCTGTTGTTTATAACATATAGTAATAAACTTCATGAAGGGCCTGAAATTGTTGAATCCCTACTTCAGTAATTAGTTAGGGAGCTCTCTGCCCCATCCTGGTGACAGGTGAGATGTAAGGTGTCTTAACTAAGGCAACTATTCCCTTCTGATCCTATTGGTGGGCATCTGTTTCTAGTTGTAACTGACCAAACACTCCCGTTGCAGGGAAACTAATAACATCTTAACATATGGTCTTGAATCTGGGCTGCCTAATGACCTTGCATGGAGATTAATTGAAGGTGTTAATGGCATCGTTCCCAGCCAGGAATGTCAAAATACTGGCTTGGCCTCCTATGTACGTGTTTTAAGAGGATTTGCTATTGATACTGAACTGGATTAACTTTAAATATAAAGAAAAATACTGTAACTTCAGCAAGCACCTGTGAAGCAAGTTTCTGTAGCTAAGGAGTCTGGATTAGTGCTCCAAGCAGGGTTCAGGATAATGAATTTGACATCCCATTTTGACTCCCTGGGAAAAATTCCCAGGATACAATCTTCTTAAGTGGGGGTATTATAGAAAGCAAAATTCTGTTGAGGGTGAAGAATTCATTCTATGACCTTCTATAATACTGTGCATGGAAAACACCATTAGAGATTAGAGTTGATTTATGGGTGTTCCGTGCTATTACCACCCCCTCCCCCATCTCACCCGGGCAGGAGAAATGGGCAAAAGACCAGTGAAAAAAACTATAGTTCGAACTATATTTCCTCAAGTATTTACATAGAAATGTATTTAACTTCCAGGAAGCTTCAAGCTTAGTTATCATAATTATCTCATGTGTTGATCCTGGTACAATCGTCCCTTCTCTCTATTGGTTCTATTTTCTTTTTTTATTTCTATTTTAACTACCCTAGCACTTGTGTGCTTATGTATGTGTGTTTATTATAATTCACCTTAAAGGCTTCTTCAGGAATATAAATTATAAAGACATAAAAGTAAACATAGAATAATTTCCTTTCATGCATATATTTACAAACCCATAAACTCTAAGGAAGAGTGAATTGGATTTTAAAAACATTGAGAATTACTTTTACTGGGTTTTTCTTTGCTCAGTTTATTCAGGGATTTTGGCCAAAGGAACCATATAAAATAAGTCAAAACCAGATCCTCTTCTGGCTGCACAACTGCTTAGAAAGTAAAAATTACTGACTCAGAGCACCACCAATTCAATCATGCCTGAGGGAACAGACCCTTGAAATTACAATTTCACAAGTCTTTTTTGAGGAATTACTCAGTGCCTAGTTCATGGAGTATTCCCTCTCTGTGCTCTTGCAACACTGTACATACAGCTCCCTTACATCATTGTACAGATTTGTGTGTATTTTTTCTCTTTCCATTTGTCCTGACTGTGAGCTTCCTGAGGGCAGACTTGTGTCTTATTTACTGTTCTAATACCCAGTTTCCAGCAATGACTGACATACAATAGGCACATAATTAGGTACAGACTTCTGTGGACAAATAATTCCGTGAGGTATGCAAAAAGGTCTTAGATACCATCCTGATTGCAAAGAGATTAACATATTTTTGTGGTTTTAGTACTTATTGTTCTGAAACAAGCAGAATGGAATTCATCCATGGTATTACTGACAACATTACACATATGGTTTCACAAACTCACTGAAGCCAGAGAGGTAGTTTTATTTAGGTCACCCAATAACACACATTTGTGCTTATTGAGAAACATTCTGTAGCATATGAAAAAATTCTAAATGCTTAATTAATCATCCTTACAAACAGCGCATTTTGTGCTCATGTACTGGTGCCAACAAGATTCCACATGTGCATTTTGATTTTCCCCTAAATAAAATTTTCCAAACCCTTTAAAAAAAAAGTTTAACCCATTATATTCATATAAAAGCAGTAAAGCATGGAGTGGGCCAGCTTTATCTAATTTTCCAAACTGAATAAAATGAAGGACAAATAAATGGATGACGAAAAGCAATGTATGTCTGGTTCATTTGGCTTTCCTGTTGGCCAAGCCACTCAGGGAATTCAGTTGGGCAGGCTGAAATTTCTTGCACGTTTGGCTTTCAAGATCAGGTAGAACGGCACACCACCCACTGGGCAGCCCACAGCAAAGAGAGCCACGCAAACCAAAAGGGAAGGAATGCCGAGTTGAACTGTCATTGACCTGCCAGACTCAGGTATCTGTGAGCTGTGAAACACAAGTAGAGTTATGAAGAGATTATGTGGCCCTGGATATTGCAAATGCACCATAGACTGTTTCCCCTCACTAAAATGAAGTGATGGAGAGACACCTCAGTGGAAAAAGCAATCAGTGGTAGGGAATGAAGTTCCTTACTTTTCTTTCCCCATCCTCTCCCTCCCAATCCTTTCAAATCTCCCCTGGGTCCAATTTGGGAATTCTTGCAAAGGCTAAAGTCCAGCAGTTTAACAGCTATTAAACACGGTCATAAAGGGAAGATGCAGCCCTCGAGTTGGGCTCTTGGCAAGGTCAGGGGAATATGGCGAGCCATAGAACTCTTTTGCTGACCGGAAATAATGGAAGAGATGAAGGGAGGGGGTGTGGACAAACCAGATTGGGACTTGGAGATGACGACCCGTGGAGCATATTAACCCACTCCGGTATTGCTATTTAGTACCAGTGAAGTATACCATTATACATTATTAAATTCATGTATTATTGAATCATGAATCCTTGTTCCCTGATAAGAAATGGAGATGATTTCTTAGTTTAAATTAAAGCCCTGCCTCCTTATTTAAATAAAACTGCATTACTGGCTGCCTAGCATGCTAATCAGAAAGCTACATTAAGCAGGTAGGACTATACGAATTGAAAAATAATGAAACGAGACTTTTCAGCCAGACATTGTTCCCTCGCCTGCTTTTCATGACAGCGGATTTCCTACTTGCAGTTGATAAGACAACGGCAAATGAAGATAACAACATGAGAGGGAAATCATTCACTCTAATGGGCTCCACCTGTGCAGACTTCGGCTCATTTACATGGCTGCAGAAAAATTAGAAATCATGCGGCAATTAGTCTGTTCTAGATTATGCAGTGTGTCAACTGATACCACTCAGGAGAGCACTAGTGCTAAAATGGTTTCAGAAGATAAATCTGCTCTCCTATACAAACAGTTTTAATTACCTGGAAAACGGCATTGCCTATTGAGAAATCTCCACTGTGAACCTGGGCTGCTCTCCCGCTATTGGAATCAGATGTCGGGAAATTCCAGTGTTTATGTAATTGACTCATATAATATTTGATGACTTGTTGAAACTGAAATTGGGCCTTTTGGTCGGCTCCCCGATTGTTCATCAAATGCCCCTTTAATGTCTCGGTTATGGTTGGTCAGGGGAAGGGAAGTTAGATTTTTTTTAAATGCGTCTGTTTACTGGTACCCTTTGGTTCTCAAAACTTAGCTCTTACAAGTCTATACAAATCTGAGAATTTATCATAAAATAATTTCAAATATGGACCCTGAGTCAACTGATCAAGCAACTATGAACAACTCCTTATGAATAAAATGTTAAGACCATTAAGGTTTTGGATTCTTAAGATAGTGGGGTAAAATTTTCTATTCATTTTGGCCTTGAAGTATAACTTTCTTAAAAACCATGGAAGTGTCTAGAGAAATAACAGTCATGAAAATCCAGCTTTTGTGTTTATAAGGGATCATTTAAAGATTTTACTTTGATTTGCTTATAGAAATGCTTATATATTTACACCCACTTTATTTATTTAGTCATTTTTGTTTTTATAATTGTTTCATTGGATTTGGAAGTAATGCAATAAAGTTGGGGTTAATGGAGGCATCCTTTGAGAGTTTTAGCCCTTGGGTAGGGACAACTCCTTGGGATATTGGTAGAATGTTTGTATTCTGCCTGCACCTTTAGGGAAGACAGGATCAAGGGTTCTTTTGGAAAATAGCAGGCAAGCACTTAGCATTGTCCACTAGAGTTTGCTTCCAAAGCAAACTTAAAAAATGGCTTCTGGTTGGTGGATGGCATTAAGAGTGGGGCATGCCTTAAAAGGCAGGCAATGTGCACCTTCAGTGATGAAAGCAGGGCCAATCTTACCTACAGATAAAGAACGCAATCCCCTCATATAGATGGGCTTTCAGCCAGGAAACCTCTATTGGCCAAGAGATTTCTTCCAAACTTGCTCTCTGAGATTGACTTCAAGATTCTAATCCTGACTAAAGATATAGAATATTCAGGGACACTTCACACGGAACTTTACTGGTTTCCACTTTTTGTCCCAGAAGCTTTAGTCTAATGAGGGTTCTCTCAACAAAAGACCTGCAAAAGACTATCAATTTACCAAAAGTGGCTGTAGCCCCTTCCTAAGTAACAAAGTGAATATAGTATGCTAAGGCCCTGAGATGTCCTCCGGTAAAGAAATTTGTTGAACCCAGCATTTTCCAGATTTATCTGAAATAAGTAAAATACTCCTCCCCACCCTTTTGTAATGGAGCACTCATTCGCATCCAGTATCCAAGAAAACAACTTTGGGTCACACCCCTGCAGTCCCAGAGTGAATGGCCAGAGCAGGCTTTGCCTTTGGACAGAAGGACACAGGACTTCAGGGCCACAGTTTATGGGGCTAGAGAGCACAGAGGCCAGCTTCACTGGCCACATGGATTTCTTTGGCTTATTTCAAAGGCAATTTCCTCCCATCTCAACTCTTACCTGCGCAATATATACACAAAGGCACACACACAGACACATACACACACAACCCCAGCCCCATCAGGTCCATCAAAGTTTAACACAATTTTGCAACTGAGGTTCCTTATGTGAGCCACTGAACACAGAAAATGTTTTGAATGACAATATTCTCATTCTCTCAAGGCTGCTATTTAATCAGTACCATTCTAGATGCCTAGGAGAGGAGCTAATTCATTACACACAATGAATACCTTACAGCATTAGGGTATAATTCTCTCCTAGAACCAGAGCACAATGACACCCTAGCAATATTTTTAGGATAATCCATATTTTTTCTGGCAATACCTTTTCCTACTCCACCTTCCCTGAAAGAGAATGTAAAGTGCCATATGATATTGAATCAAAGAATGACGGACTCTTTAATCTGGGAGGGACCTTAGAGACGGTGCATTACAGGTGAGGACAGCAAGGCCCAGAGGGACGGCCCAAGTTGCTCTGGGTGACATACTGAACCACGACGGAATAGGACTGTCGTTCAGGTCTTCAGACCAGAGACTGGAGTTTGTTCTGCCACATCCCTGTGCTCGGCCATCACCCGGGGCCCTTCGGCAGAGGAGAGGGCAGGCCCCATTCAAGAGTCCTAGCCACAGACAGGTGAGTTTATCACCTCAGAAAAGTAGGTCACTCAGGACCCTGAAATTCAGAGAGACATGGTCAGTACTGAGAATAACAAGCCACAGAAAGTTCTCAGGGGAACTGTGAGTGTCCTGGAGAGAACAGGAATCTGGGTGCAAGGCGAGTGAGTCAGGATGTTCTAGAGTCAAGAGTCCTTTCATGGGTGTGAAAACTTGTCCCCTTCCACAGCGCCAACACATCAGGGGTCATTCTGTTTCTAGAAGGATGTTAATAAAGAAAAGTCCAGTTGGGGAGGGTGAGAACGCATGGGGCGGGGGAATCTGTGCTCAGGATGAGGCCTCCAGCCAGTCCATCCCATACGCAAGGGCTGTCCTCACAGCCAAAGGGGGGATTCAACTTTAAAAAGTAAGAACAGGGGCTTCCCTGGTGGCACAGTGGTTGAGAGTCTGCCTGCCAATGCAGGGGACACGGGTTCGAGCCCTGGTCTGGGAAGATCCCACAGGCCGCGGAGCAACTGGGCCCGTGAGCCACAACTACTGAGCCTGCGCGTCTGGAGCCTGTGCTCCACAACAAGAGAGGCCACGATAGTGAGAGGCCCGCGCACCGCGATAAAGAGTGGCCCCCGCTCGCCACAACTAGAGAAAGCCCTCGCACAGAAACGAAGACCCAACGCAGCCAAAAATAAATAAATAAATAAATAAATTTATAAAAAAAAAAAAAGTAAAAACAACAACACAACTAACTTTCTGCTTCTTGGTGCATCTATTTGATGGAATATGGAATATTCACTAGAAATAATGGTGATTCTTAAAATCAAAACCTAGAAGTAAATTGGATTGAGAAATATTTTAAGCATAAGAACAATGGAAGAAATGAAAAGAAATATCTATGGATTTGATTACAGAAAATGTAAAATATCTGTGCGTTAGGAAATGTGATAAAGTCAAAGGCAAGCTGGTAAAGTGGTTTGTCATCAATATAATAGGCATGTGTTTTAACACCTTGTTGGAGGTGGGAGGAAAGGTACTGTGCTTTTAGAATAGGCAGCACTTGCTGCATCAGCCATACCTCATCCTTTGGAAATTTGTTCTTGGCCATCACTGTTCTTTGCTCTTTAAATCTCCTGAGGTCACAAATATGTCCTCTCACAGTTTCTTTGAGCCACTGTTGATTACAGTTATGAGATGATCCCCACAGGCTGCATTGATATTTATAGCACATTTCGTAAGATCAAAGGGTTTCAGCTTTTGCCTGCTAACTTTTATCTTCATTTCCTCAGTCACTTCAGTGAAGGCACTTGTAGTGACCTCATAATTTGCATTTAACACCCAGAATGACATTCTGCCTTTGTTTCTTTGCTGCAGGCCCAGTGCCAATACTCGTATCCCTTTTTATTTATTTTTTAGTCATTATAAATCAAAGGGTCTGTAGAATACAATAAATCACAGAAGAGATACAACAGATAAAGCCACACCTTTGCAAACACCCTTGATTTAGTGAGTACTCTTGAGCAGGAGTTGACTGAGGGAGTTCCCAATATGGTTCCCAGAGTATATGGTAAATTCCACCATACCAGCTTCCATCGACTAAGAGCATGGTGGAGCCCTCAGAATATAGGACAAAGTTAACATATGGACTGTTAGCTCTGAGCCAAGGGAGGCTCAGTCCTTCATATTCTTCTCTATCTCCACTCACTCCCTTGGTGATCTCACCCTGAATTATGGCTCTAAATACCAGATAGTGTTGACTACTTGGAAATGTATGTCTCCAGCCCAGACTTCTCCCTTGAACTCCAGACTCATATATCCAACTGACTAATTGACATCTCCACTTGGAAGTCTAATAAACATCATAGATTGTCACCTCCCAAATGGAACTCCTGACCTTCTCATGCATGGACCCCTTCCCCATCTCAGAAAATGATAATTTCATTCTTCCAGGTGCTCAGTCCTCTCTTTTTCTCATCCCCACCTCTGACTGAGCAGGAAATCTTGTTGACTATTATCTTCAAAATATATCTACAATCTGACCACTTCTCACCACTTGCAGGCAATTCCGCTGCAAAAAAAAAAAAAAAAAACAACCCCATCATCAATCACCTCAGTGATTGCAGTGGTTTCTAACTGACCTCTCTATTTTGCCTTTGACATCCACAGCCCAGGCTCATCATAGCAGCCAGAGCCTGTCATGTCAGACCTTTAACAAAGGCTTCCCCTGACTCGGAGGAAAAGCTCAGATCCTCACAATGGCCAGAAGGCCTTACTAGTCTGTCACCCACACCTTACCTCTTTCACACGGTCTTGAAATCACCTCTATTTAACTCACTCTGTTCAAGCTATACTGGGCTCCTTGAATGTGTTTTTTGAACACACCAGGCATGCTTCTGCCTTGGGGATTTTTAAACATTTGTTTTTTCTTTGACCTGGATCATTCTTCCTCCAGATATCTTCACAGCTCTCTCATCTCCCTCAATCTTTGCCTAAATGACACCTTCTCAGTGAGGCCTTCACAGACCACTCTATTTAAAACTGTAACCCTTATCCTGATATTCCTTATTTATTTCCTTACTTTATTTTTGTCCATGGCACTTATTCTATATGAGGTTATAACTTTACTTAATTATGTAATGTCAGTTTCTCTGCCCTAAAATATAAACACAATAAAGGTAAAAGTTTTTGTCTCAGTCTTCCACTGCTATAAACTTAGTGCCTGGAATAGCGCCTGGAACATAGGAGACAAACAAAAAATGTTTGTTGAGTGAATGAATAAAGGAAGGAAAAAAATGTACATATTTGTTATTTAATAAGATATTTGGGAGAGAAATATACTTATGACAAATCAGTGCTATTTTTATAAGTAAGGTTGACATCTGTGACATCTCAAAATCTCAATGCATTTATGTAAAAGTTTCTTTTTCATTTGTACAGTCTATTGTGGATGTTCTTGATGAGGCAGGTCTCCTGAATGGCTCTCCTACAAGCAGTAACTCAGAGATCTAGGCTATTCCATCTGTCATTATCTACATCCTCAGAATCCTTGACTTACACCAAACAGGAAATAGAGGCAGATAGACAGTTATTGCATGAAAGTTTGCATGAGATACTGCATGGGATCAGTTTGCAAATGACTTACATATTTTTGTTCACTTTCCTTTGACCAGCAGTCAGGTCCACAGTCTCACCTAGACCCAAGGATGATGGGGAAGGAAGTGGGAAACACAGCTTAGCTGCATGCCCAGGAAAGAGTAGAACTAGATATTGGTGAACATTAGCAGTCTTTATGATGTATAATTAGATCAAATAAATTGATAAGATAAACAGTAAGTCCCTAAGAAACCCTAAATAGGGAACTCGTAGAAGAGAAAATCTAAAATGCTAAGGAACATATAAAAGAATGTTTAACATCTATGTGCTGATTTTTGTGTAGACATAGTTTTCAAATCCTATGGGGATACACCGAGAAGTGAGATTGCTGGACCATATGGTAAGAGTATGATTAGTTTTAAAAGAAGCTGCCACTGTCTTCCAAACTGGCAGTATCATTTTGCATTCCCAACAGCAATGAATGAAGCTCCACATCCTCACCAGGATGTTGTGCTATTAGTGTTCTGGATTTTGGCCATTCTTTTTCTTTGTTTGTTTAATTATTTTTTATATATATTTTGATTGGAGCATAGCTGATTTACAATATTATATTAATTTCAGGTGTATGACATGGTGATTCAATATTTTTATAGATTATATTCCATTTAAAGTTATTATAAAATATTGGCTATATTCCCTGTGCTATACAATATATCCTTGTAACTTATTTATTTTATACATAGTAGTTTGTACCACTTAATCCCTTACCCCTCCCCCATTCTCTCTTCCCACTGGTAACTACTAGTTTATTCTCTATATCTGTAGGTCTGTTTCTGCTTGTTATATTCATTCATTTGTTTCATTTATTAGATTTCACATGCAAGTGACAGCCTGAAGTATTTGTCTTTCTCTGACTTATTTCACTAAGCATAATACCCTTCAGGTCTATCCATGCTGTTGCAAATGGCAAAATATCATTCCTTTTTATGGCTGAGTAATATTCCATATATATAAAAATATATATATAATCATATCTTTTTTATCAATTCAGCTGTTGATGGACACTTAGGTTGATTCCATATCTTGGCCATTGTAAATAATGCTGCTAGGAACACTGTGGTGCATGTATCTTTTCAAATTAGTGTATTTGTTTTCTTTTCTTCAGATATATACCCAGGAGTGGAATTGCTGGATCATATGGTAGTTCAGTTTTCAGTTTTTTGAGAAACCTCCATACGGTTTTCCACAGTGGCTGAACTAAACTTCATTTCCACCAACAGTGTACTAGGGTTCCCTTTTCTCCATCCTTGTCAACATTTGTTATTTGTGGTCTTTTTAATGATAGCCATTCTGACAGGTGTGAAGTGATATCTTGTTGTTTTGATTTGCATTTCCCTGGTTAGTGATGTTAAGCATCTTTACATGTGCTTGTTGGTCATCTGTGTCTTCTTTGGAGAAATGTCTATTCAGGTCTTTTGCCCTTTTTAAAAATTTATTTAATTAATTATTTATATTTGGCTGCATTGGATCTTTGCTGCTGCACGTGGGCTTTCTCTAGTTGCAGTGAGCAGGGGCTACTCATCGTTGCAGTGCGTGGGCTTCTCATTGTGGTGGCTTCTCCTGTTGCGGAGCATGGGCTCTAGGTGCGCGGGCTTCAGTAGTTGTGGCATGCGGGCTCAGTAGTTGTGCCTTGCCGGCTCTAGAGTGCAGGCTCAGTACTTGTGGTGCACGGGCTTAGTTGCTCTGCAGCATGTGGGATCTTCCCAGACCAGGGATCAAACCCCGTGTCCCCTGCATTGGTGGGTGGATTCTTAACCATTGTACCACCAGGGAAGTCCTTTTGTCCATTTTTTAATCAGGTTGTTTGTTTGTTTCTCGTTGATATTGAGTTATATGAGCTGTTTATATATTTTGAATATTAACCCCTTATCGGATATATAATTTGCAAATACTTTCTCCCATTCAGTAGATTATCTTTTCATCTTGTTGACTGTTTCATTTACTGTGCAAAAGCTTTTATTTTTAATTAGGTCCCATTTGTTTATTTTAGCTTTTGTTTTCCAGCCTTAGGAGACAGATCCAAAAAAATATATTGCTATGATTTATGTCAAAGAGTGTTCTACCTATGCTTTCTTCTAAGAATTTTATGGTTTCAGGTCCTATATTTAGGTCTTCAATCCATTTTGAGTTCATTTCTGTATAAGCTATGAGAAAATATCCTAATTTCCTTCTTTTACATGTAGCTGTCCAGTTTTCCCAACACAATTTTTTGAAGAGACTCTCTTTTCCTCATTATATTTTCTTGCCTCCTTTACCATAGGTTAACTGACCATAAGTACATGGTGTTTTTTTCTGGCTCTTCTATTCTAGTTCCATTGATCTATGTGTCTTTTTTGTGCCAGTACCATACTGTTTTGATTACTGTAGCTTTGTAGTATAGTCTGAAGCCAGGGAACAGGTACCTCCAGCTTTGTTCTTTTCTCTCAAGATTGCTTTGCCAAGAGACAAGGAAGGACACTACATAATGATCAAGGGATGAATCCAAGAAGAAGATATAACAATTATAAATATATATGCACCCAACATAGGAGCACCTCAATACATAAGGCAACTGCTAACAGCTATAAAACAGGAAATCGACAGTAACACAATAATAGTGGGGGACGTTAACACCTCACTTACACCAGTGGACAGATCAACCAAAATGAAAATAAATAAGGAAACAGAAGCTTAAATGACACAATAGACCAGATAGATTTAATTGATATTTATAGGACATTCCATCCAAAAACAGCAGATTACACTTTCTTCTCAAGTGCGCACGGAGCATTCTCCAGGATAGATCACATCTTGGGTCACAAATCAAGACTCAGTGAATTTAAGAAAATTGAAATCATATCCAGCATCTTTTCTGACCACAATGCTATGAGATTAGAAATGAATTACAGGGAAAAAAATGTAAAAAAAAAAAACACATGGAGCCTAAACAATATGTTACTAAATAACCAAGAGATCACTGAAGAAATCAAAGAGGAAATCAAAAAATACCTAGAGACAAATGACAATGAAAACACGACGACCCAAAACCTATGCGATACAGCAAAAGCAGCTCTAAGAGGGAAGTTTATAGCTATACAAGCCTACCTCAAGAAACAAGAAAAATCTCAAATAAACAATCTAACCTTACACCTAAAGTAACTAGAGAAAGAAGAACAAACAAAACCCAAAGTTAGCAGAAGGAAAGAAATCGTAAAGATCAGAGCAGAAATAAATGAAACAGAAACAAAACAATAGCAAAGATCAATAAAAATAAAAGCAGGTTCTTTGAGAAGATAAACAAAATGGATAAACCATTAGCCACACTCATCAAGAAAAAGAGGGAGAGGACTCAAATCAATAATTAGAAATGAAAAAGGAGAAGTTACAACAGACACTGCAGAAATACAAAGCATACTAAGAGACGACTACAAGCAACTCTATGCCAATAAAATGGACAACTGGGAAGAAATGGACAAATTCTTAGAAAGGTATAACCTTCCAAGACTGAACCAGGAAGAAATAGAATATATGAACAGACCAATCACAAGTAATGAAATTGAAACTGTGATTAAAATTCTTCCAACAAACAAAAGTCCAGGACCAGATGGCTTCACAGGTGAATTCTATCAAACATTTAGAGAAAAGCTAACACCCATCCTTCTCAAACTCTTCCAAAAAATTGCAGAGGAAGGAACACTCCCAAACTCATTCTATGAGGCCACCCACCATCACCCTGATACCAAAACCAGACAAAGACACTACAAAAAAAGAAAATTACAGACCAATATCACTGATAAATATAGATGCAAAAATCCTCAACAAAATACTAGCAAACAGAATCCAACAACACATTAAAAGGATCATACACCACGATCAAGTGAGATTTATCCCAGGGATGCAAGGATTCTTCAATATATGCAAATCAATCAATGTGATACACCACATTAACAAATTGAAGAATAAAAACCATATGATCATCTCAATAGATGCAGAAAAAGCTTTTGACAAAATTCAACACCCATTTGTGATAAAAACTCTCCAGAAAGTGGGCATAGAGGGAACCTACCTCAACATAATAAAGGCCATATATGACAAACCCACAGCAAACATCATTCTCAATGGTGAAAAACTAAAAGTGTTTCCTCTAAGATCAGGAACAAGACAAGGATGTCAACTCTCACCACTATTATTCAACATAGTTTTGGAAATCCTAGCCACGGCAATCAGAGAAGGAAAAGAAATAAAAGGAATACAAATTGGAAAAGAAGAAGTAAAACTGTCACTGTTTGCAGATGACATGATACTATACATAGAGAATCCTAAAAATGCCACCAGAAAACTACTAGAGCTAATCAATGAATTTGGTAAAGTAGCAGGATACAAAATTAATGCACAGAAATCTCTTGCATTCCTATACATTAATGATGAAAAATCTGAAAGAGAAATTAAGGAAACACTCCCATTTACCACTGCAATAAAAAGAATAAAATACCTAGGAATAAACCTACCTAGGGAGACAAAAGACCTGTATGCAGAAAACTATAAGACACTGATGAAAGAAATTAAAGATGATACCAACAGACGGAGAGATATACCATGTTCTTGGATTGGAAGAATCAACATTGTGAAAATGACTCTACTACCCAAAGCAATCTACAGATTCAATGCAATCCCTATCTAATTACCAATGGCATTTTTTACGGAACTAAAACAAAAAATCTTAAAATTTATATGGAGACACAAAAGACCCCGAATAGCCAAAGCAGTCTTGAGGGAAAAAAATGGAGCGGGAGGAATCAGACTCCCTGACTTCAGACTATACTACAAAGCTACATTAATCAAGACAATATGGTACTGGCACAAAAACAGAAACATAGATCAATGGAACAAGATAGAAAGCCCAGAGATAAACCCACGCACCTATGGTCAACTAATCTATGATGAAGGAGACAAGGATATACAATGGAGAAAAGACAGTCTCTTCAATAAGTGGTGCTGGGAAAACTGGACAGCTACATGTAAAAGAATGAAATTAGAACACTTCCTAACACCATACACAAAAATAAACTCAAAATGGATAAAACACCTAAGTGTAAGGCCAGACACTATCAAACTCTTAGAGGAAAACATAGGCAGAACACTCTATGACATAAATCACAGCAAGATCCTTTTTGACCTACCTCCTAGAGAAATGGAAATAAAAACAAAAATAAACAAATGGGACCTAATGAAACGTCAAAGCTTTTGCACAGCAAAGGAAACCATAAACAAGACGAAAAGACAACCCTCAGAATGGGAGAAAATATTTGTCAACGAATCAATGAACAAAGGATTAATCTCCAAAATATATATGAACAGCTCATGCAGCTCAATATTACAGAAACAAACAACTCATTCCAAAAATGGGCAGAAGACCTAAATAGACATTTCTCCAAAGAAGACATACAGATGGCCAAGAAGCACATGAAAAGCTGCTTAACAACACTAATCATTAGAGAAATGCAAATCAAAACTACAATGAGGTATCACCTCACACCTGTTAGAATGGGCATCATCAGAAAATCTACAAACAACAAATGCTGGCGACGGTGTGGAGAAAAGGGAACCCTCTTGCACTGTTGGTGGGAATGTAAATTGATACAGCCACTATGGAGAACAATATGGAGGTTCCTTAAAGAACTAAAAATAGAATTACCATATGACCCAGCAATCCCACTACTGGGCATATACCCAGAGAAAACCATAATTCAAAAAGACATATGCACCCCAATGTTCATTGCAGCACTATTTACAATAGCCAGGTCATGGAAGCAACCTAAATGCCCATCGACAGATGAATGGATAAAGAAGATGTGGTATATATATACAATGGAATATTACTCAGCCATAAAAAGGAACGAAATTGGGTCATTTGTTGAGACGTGGATGGATCTAGAGACTGTCATACAGAGTGAAGTAAGTCAGAAAGAGAAAAACAAATATTGTATATTAATGCACGTATGTGGAACCTAGAAAAATGGTACAGATGAACCAGTTTGCAGGGCAGAAGTTGAGACACAGATGTAGAGAACAAACTTATGGACACCAAGGGGGGAAAGCCACGGGCGGGGTGGGGGATGGTGGTGTGATGAATTGGGCAATTGGAATTGACATGTATACACTGATGTGTATAAAATTGATGACTAATAAGAACCTGCTGTATAAAAAAATAAATAAAATAAAATTCAAAAATTAAAAAAAAAGAAAGGAAAAAAAGATTGCTTTGCCAATTCAGATCCTTTTCTGGTTCCATATAAATTTTAGAATTGTTTATTCCAGTTCTGTGAAAAATGTCATGAGTATTTTGATAGGGATTTTATTAAATCTGTAGATTGCTTTGAGTAGTATGAACATTTTAACAATATTAATTCTTCCAATCCATGAACATGGAGCATCTTTCCATTTCTTTGTATCATCTTTAATTTCCTTTATCAATGTTTTATAGTTTTCAGAGTATAGGTCTTCCACCTCCTTGTTATGTTTATTTATTTTTAGGTATTTTATTCTTTTTGATGTGATTTTTAAACAGGATTGTTTTCTTGCTTTCACTTTCTGATAGTTCCATTATTAGTGTATAGAAAAGCAACAGATTTCTGTACATTAATCTTGTATCCTTAAAATTTACTGAATTCATTTATTAGTCCTAATCTTTTTTTTTTTTTTTTTTGGTGGCAACTTTAAGGTTTTCTATATAAAGTATCATGTCATCTGCAAAGAGTGACAATTTTACTTCTTCCCTTCCAATTTGAATGCTGTTTATTTCCTTTTCTTGTTTCATTCCTGTGGCCAGGACTTCTAATACTATGTTAAGTAGAAGTGGCAAGAGTGGGCATTCTTGTCTTGTTCCTTGAGTATGATGTTAGCTTGTGGATTTATCATAAGTGGCCTTTATTATGTCGAGATATATTCCCTGTATACCAAATTTGATGAGAGCTTTTTTTTTTTATCATGAATGGATGATGAATTTTATCAAGTGCTTTTTCTGCATCTATTGAGATGATCATGGGATTTTTAGTCTTCCTTTTGTTAATGTGGTGTATCACTTTGATTAATTTATGGATGGTAAACCATCCTTACATCCCTGAAATGAATCCCACTTGATCACAATATATGATCCTTTTAATGTATTTTTGAATTCAGTCTGCTAATATTTTGTTGAGCATTTCTGCATCTATGTTCACCAGGTTCATTGGCCTGTAATTTTCTTTTTTGGTGGTGTCTTTTTCTAGTTTTGGTCTCAGGTCTTGTAAAATGAGTTTGGAAGTGTTCCCTCCTCTTCTATATTTCTAAATAATTTGAGAAGGATAGGTATTAACTCTTCTTTAAATGTTTGGTGTAATTCACCTGGGAAGTCATCTGGTCCTGGACTTTTGTTTTTTGGGAGTTACTAATTCAGTCTCTTTACTAGCAATCAGTCTGTTCATATTTCTTCAAGATTTACTCTTGGAAGATTGTATGTTTCTAGGAATTTATCCATTTCTTCTAGGTTGTCTAATTTGTTGGCATATAATTGTTCATTGTCTTCTCTTATGATCCGTTGTATTTCTCTGGTGTCAGTTGTATTTTCTCCTCTTTCACTTCTGATTTTATTTTTTGGGCTCTCTCTGTTTTTTTCTTGAAGAGGCTGGCTAAAGATTTGTCAATTTTGTTTATCTTTCCACAGAACCAACTCTTGGTTTCATTGATATTTTCTATTTTTTAAAGTCTCTATTTCATTTATTTCTGCTCTGATCCTTATTATTTCCTTCCTTCTACTGACTTTGGGCTTTGCTTGTTCTTCATTTTCTAGTTTTTTAAAATGTACATTTAGATTGTTTATTTCAAATATTTCTTTTTTCTTGAGGTAGGCCTGTATTGCTATAAACTTCCCTCTCAGAACTGCTTTTGCTGCATCAGTTGTATTACCATTTTCATTTGTCTCAAGGTATTTTTTTATTTCTTATTTTATTTCTTCATTGACACATTGGTTGTTTAGCAGCATGTTGTTTAGTCTCTACATGTTTGTGTTTTCTCCCTGTAGTTGATTTCTTGTTTCATACCATTGTGGTTGAAAAGGATGCTTGATATGATTTCAATCTTCTTAAACTTATTGAGACTTTTTTTGTGGCATAACATGTGATCTATCCTAGAGTATGTTCCTTGTGCACTTGAAAAGAATGTGTATTCTGTTGCTTTTGGATGGAATGTTCTATATACAGCTATTAAGTTATCTGGTCTAGTGTGTCATTTAAGGTCAGTGTTTCCTTATTGATTTTTCACCTAGATGATCCATCCATTGACGTAAATGGGGTGTTAAACTCCCCTACTATAATTGTATTGCTGTTTGCTTCTCCCTTTTTATTTCTGTTAATATTTGCTTTATATATTTAGGTGCTCCTATGTTGGGTGCATAAATGTTTACAAATGGTAGTATATCCTCTTGTTGGATTGTGCCCTTTATCATTATGTAATGCCCTTCCTTTTCGTTTGTTAAAATCTTTGTTTTAAGTTATAGCCTGATATGAGTATTGTTACCCCAGCTTTCTTTTCTTTTCCATTTGCATGGAACATCTTTTACTATCCCTTTACTTTCTGTCTCTGTGTGTCTTTAGATCTGAGGTGAGTCTTTTGTAGGAAGCCTGCAGAAGGGTCTTGGTTTTTTATCCATTCATCTACCCTTGGTTGGAGCATTTAGTAATTATTGGTAGATATGTACTTACTGCCATTTTGTTGATTTCCTGGTTGTTTTTGTAGTTCTTCTCTGTTACTGTCTTCTTCTTTTAGTTTCTTCCCTTGTGGTTTGATGGATTCATTTAGTGTACTGTTTGGATTCCTTTTCTGTATTTTTTATCTATCCACTGTAGATTTTTAATTCATGGTTTCCATGAGGTTCATATATATTGAGCCATATATATAGCCATCTATTTTAAGCTGATAGTCCATTTTTAAGCATTCTAAAAGCACTACATTTTTACTCCCCCACAATGTTTTATATAGTTTTAAAAATTTATTTATTTATTTATTTATTCATTTATTTATTTATGGCTGTGTTGGGTCCTCGTTTCTGAGCAAGGGCCCTCTCCAGTTGCAGCAAGCGGGGGCCACCCTTCATCATGGTGCATGGGCCCCCTCACTATCACGGCCTCTCCTGTTGCGGAGCACAGGCTCCAGATGCGCAGGCTCAGCAATTGTGGCTCACGGGCCCAGCCACTCCGCGGCACGTGGCATCCTCCCAGACCAGGGCTCGAACCCACATCCCCTGCATTGGCAGGCAGATTCCCAACCACTGCGCCACCAGGGAAGCCCTGTTTTATATTTTTAATGTCATATTTTACACCTCTTTATTTAGTGTACTCCTTAACTACTTACTGTAGTTATAGATGATTATACTACTTTTGTCTTTTAACTTCATACTACCTTTTTAAGTGGCTGATTCACTGCCTTTACTATATATTTGCCTTTATCAGTGAGATTTTTCCTTTCATAAATTTTCTTATTTCTAGCTGTGGCCTTTTCTTTTCCACTTAAAGAAGACCCTTTAACATTTCTTGTAAGTCTTGTTTAGAGGTGATGAATTCCTTTAATTTTTGCTTGTCTGAGAAACTCTTTCTCTTTCAATTCTGAATCATTACCTTGCAACAGATAGAGAATTCTAGGTTGTACGTTTTTTCCTTTCAGCAGGTTAAATAAATCCTGCCACTCCCTTCTGGCCTGTAATGTTTCTGCTGAAAAAACAGCTAAACGTCTTATGGAATTTGCTTTGTATGCAATTATTTTTCTCTTGCTGCCTTTGAGAGTCTCTCTTTATCTTTAAATTTTGTCATTTTAATTATAATACGTCTTAGTGTGGATCTCTTTGGGCTCATCTTGTTTGGGACTCTCACCTTCCTGTACCTGAATGTCCATTTCCTTTGCCAGGTTAGGGAGATTTTCAGCCATTATTTCTTCAAAGAAGCTTTCTGTCCCTTTCTCTCTCTCTTTCCTTCTTCTGGGACCCCTAGAATGCAAATGTCAGTGTGCTTGATGTTGTCTCAGAAGTTCCTTAAACTCTCATTTTTAAAACTCTTTCTTCTTTTTGCGGTTCTGATTGAGTGATTTTCACTATTCTATCTTTCAGATCACTTATCAATTCTTCTGTGTCATCTACTCTGCTGTTGATTCCTTTTGGTGTATTTTTTATTTCAGTTATTGTATTCTTAAGTTTTGATTGGTTCTTTCTTATATTTTCTAAGTCTTCGTTGAAGTTCTCACTGAGTCCCTGCATTCTTTTCCTGAGTTTTATGAGTGCCCTTATGAACGTTTCTTTGAACTTTTTATCAGGTAAGTCACTTATCTCTGTTTCATTAGGGTTTTCTTCTGGGGTTTTATTTCATTCTTTTGTTTGGAACATTTTCCTTTGTCTCATTTTGTTTGACTCTTATATTTTGTTTCTATGAATAGGCCGAAACAGCTATCTCTCCTGGTCTTGAAGGAGTGGGCTTGTGTGAGACCATCCCCTGTGTAGACTGTTTGCACCTAGTGGCTTTGGCAGGCTGGCTGGAGCTGGGGTGGGTGTGAGCCAGGGGCTGTCCCTGGGGAGCACTGCACCCAAGGCTGCCTTTTTAGGGCTGTTGAAGTTAGAATGGGCCTGGGCCAGAGGCAGCCCCTGGGGAGTACTGTGCCAAGGCACCATGGTGGGGTGCCTGGGGCTGGAGTGGACGCTGGCTGGGGGCAGTCCCTGGGCCTAGGCCACCTTGATGGGATGGCTGGAGCTGGAGTGGGCATGGGTCAGGAGGAGTCCCAGGGGTACGCAAATAATGGCACTCACAGACACCTCCAACCTTGAAGAGGCCCCCAGCAGTTCTGTTTGGCAGGAGCTCTAGAGTTAGTAAACAGATTGATTTCCCATATAGTCTAGGTGCCCTTTAAACGGCTGATTTTTTGCTGTGTCCCAGGGTGAGTGAGTCTGCACTTGCGCTTCCTAGCAATATCCCTCCCTACTTCTGGGCACTGCGTTCGGGTGGGATTCCCATAGGTACTGTGTCTCCATTTTTCCTACCAGTTTCTACGTGGTCCTTCTATGTGCAGTAGTTCTTTTGTCAGCCCTCAGATCTTCAGGAGGAATTGCTCTATATGTAGGTGTAGATTTGGTGTTTCTGTGGGTGGAGGTGAGCTCAGGGTCTCCCTATGCCAACATCTTGGACCCCCCTCAAATTTCCTTTCCAAGTAAAATACTCCCCAGGTCTGGTCCAACAATTCTATGTCTAAAATGAATCAGATTCTTCTATAGAGAGAGAAATGTATGTGTTTTTTGTTTTGTTTTAATAAAGTCTTGTTTTAAAATAACATAGAGAATATTATATGCCTACCTTTAACTTATTCCAACTTGAAATAAACTGAGTATCTGCTAGTTCACAGAAAAAATATCTAATTCTCCTATGGTGCTCTCACTTGTCATTTATATATGCAAAAGTTATATTGTTAGATACAAATATACTCATTGTTGATATATCTTCCTGATTTATTGCTCATTTATCAGTATACTGTATCTCTTTTTGAGATTTCCTTAAGAGCTATTTGTCCTGATATTGTAATTGATACTTTTCTATCATAAGAAATGCCAAGGTTTATGCTAATTTTTATCTTCACAATAATAAATCCATCATCATTTTAAAGAATCATATAAGTGCATATTATACTTTTCAGATTGCTATTATCTTCTTCATTGTCAAATTCCTTGTGCAGAGTTTTGAAGAGTCTTTCATATTTCTCAGTGATTTTAGCTTTTCAAATTTCTCTCATATATTTCCTTGATTCAAGCTTATGCTTTCTGGTGAAAAATATATTTAAAATTATACTTTACAAATGTATATTAAGGATGCCATTAAAATTGCTTATAGTGTCCTCTCTCTTAATTTGGGGGTCCTCTGAGTTACTGGGAAAGTCATTTCCATCCAAATGAGACTAAGAGTAGTTAAATGTTGATAAAATATTTGATGAAAGACAGAGAGAGAAGTTGGACAGATTTGTAAAAGCCTGTTTTTTTTTGTTTTTTGTTTTTTATTGTTCCTTTATTAGCTTTTTTTAAAATATAAATTTATTTAATTAATTTATTTATTTTTGGCTGTGTTTGGTCTTCGTTTCTGTGCGAGGGCTTTCTCCAGTTGTGGCAAGCGGGGGCCGCTCTTCATCGTGGTGCGTGGGCCTCTCACTATCGCGGCCTCTCTTGTTGCGGAGCACAGGCTCCAGATGCGCAGGCTCAGTAGCTGTGGCTCACGGGCCTAGTTGCCTCGCGGCATGTGGGATCTTCCCAGACCAGGGCTCGAACCCATGTCCCCTGCATTAGCAGGCAGATTCTCAACCACTGTGCCACCAGGGAAGCCCCCTAAAAGCCTGTTTTTTTCCCTTCATCAAAAATTTCTAATTCCTAATTGAAAAAACTAGCTCTGCCAGTCTTTACTGTTCACCAAAAAATCCCAATCCACCTCCTTAAACAAACAGACATTCATATATTTCATATTTTTTACCCTGGTTACCATGATTCAGCTATAGCACTAATCCTACTGAGTTCTTCATGACATAAAAATATGAAACTTTCTTATTAACTACCACATATAAATGTGTTTTACTCTCCTAGCTTTAATGAAAAGATGGTATATATCACAATAATCTCAGAGTGTACGAATAAATACATTAGAAAAAATCTCCTCTAACATTTCCAGTAAAATTGTTTCTTTGGGAAGATGTGCTGTGTTTAGCATAATGTCATGTAGACACCCTGCATGGTTGTATCCATGGGCATAAGTGCAAAACAGATGAAAATCATGGAAAATACAGGATGAAATATAAACTCCTTAACTTGCCAATGATTATCTATCATCATCTGACTGCCATCTACCAAGCCAGCTTTGCTCCCACCACTGCCCTATTTGCATCCTATATGATAGACATTTGAACTACTTGTTAGTCCTTAAATCACCTGCCCCATTTCATACCTCTGTGCCTTTGCCTATGTAGTTCCCTTTGCCTTCAATGCCCTTTAAACGGACTCACTGTCCATCAGGTAAAATCTTATTCACCTTTCAAATCTCCGCTCCACGCATACCTCCTAATGAAAATGTCCCTTATTACGCCAAGAAGAAAAAAAGACTTTGTTTTCTACTCGTGTTGTTCTTTATACTAAGTCCACAATATGCCAATTATCTCACTGTGTTTTAATAACCACTGTTTTTAACAAAATGTATTTTTCATCATTAATCCCCATCACGTATTACCTAGCATGGCACATAGTTATTATCGTATAAATATTTGCAGAATGAGGTATTTGAGGTCCAGCCATTTAAAAGACACAGGAGAATACACTCTAAACACTACATTTCTAGGGTTATATTTGGTATTCCTTTAGTGGGACAAAGACTGGGCTTACCGAACTTTACACAGAATGGCTGTGAAAATTCTCAGCCACATCCTGCAAGACCCGCTGAAGTCCCACAGCATCTGTGACTGTTCTTCCTCACTGACCTCTCTCTTCTCTGAACTGTGAACACGTGAACCTCTGAAAGAGGTTTCAAAAGCCCAATTTCCCATTGAAAAAACCCTGGCAGTCACGGGGTAAGAGAATAAATCTCTCAAAATCTGCATCTTTACTTATTATTAAAATAATACTCTTTTGTAGGTTGGGAAAAATGGAGATGGATATCTATTTCAAATGTTGCATAAAGCCAATGATAGTAGTTTTGCTCATCTGCCACATGGTCTGTCTTTTGTCCTCTGTTGAAAGATCAGAAGATGAAGTGGTCCCTGGCAAGGACAGCCTGCAGAAGGACAAGAGATTTAAACCTGGGGAAGGTAATGAGACATGCTAAAATACATATATGTAAGAGTGTGTGTGTCTGTGTGTAAGTAGGTTTAAATTTTTTTCCATGTCCTTTGGTGGCATCGTTTTTGGAATAAAACAGACATAAGTTTGCCTGGTGACTCCACCATATATTTGCCTCTTTAGCATGAGCAAGTTAACGTTAAACTCTTTAAGTTTCAATTTTCTCAACTCTAAAAATACCTTCCTATACAAGGGTATACCCACACACACCCACACACACAATTTCTCCCTTGGTTGTGAACATACACAGTAGTCTGTAGATGCTCACTGTCTTAAAAATGCATATGGTAAGTCTAAGGGAAATAATTTGGTATTCCCCAAAGAAATTTAGCACATGATTGACTTACTTACTATGGACTGCAAGAGGGAATGAGGCTAGAACCCATCATTTGGTCTCTCCATCTTCCTACCCCAAGAGACCTCTGAGGTATATGAGCAAAGTACTAGCCTAATGCTCTGTATTTCAATTGAGAAAACAGACTCAGACAAGTGGCTTATGTTTCCCCAAATCACAGAGCCAGAACTAGACCTGAGACTTCTGACTTGTATCACAATGCCCGTTCCACTGAAGACCAGAGCATCTTAAATCTGGTTGCACGATTTGCTCCCATTTCCCCCCAGATCCACTCTCCACTCTCTTCTGCCCTGTGCTGTCCTGGATGGAGGAGAGCCGAACTTTATGGCTACTTCAAAAGGCTCCCTTTGCTCCTGGCTCCTAGCTGGGTTCAGTTAATGAGGAGCACCAGCCGGAGGCAGAAGAGGGAAGGAGAACGTGGTTGTGATAGCCCTTCCCTGGCTGACTTCCTATGGGGTTACCAGTGGTTGGCTGTTTCCCTGTTAGGTGACCCTCTCCACTGGGCTGCCCTCTCTTTGGGTTCTGATAGCTACTCCCACCCTTTTCTCATTCAGACTAGGGGTGAAACAGTACCCCATTGTTCCCAGCCCCAAGGTACTGGAATATCCCTTCTAGTTTCCCCCCACCCTACTGGTACCTCTGTAAAGAGTCCTTTTATTAAACCTTTTACAAGTTACCCAATTTGAGTGTGTCAGTGATTTCCTGCTGGGATTATAACTGATACACTAGGGAGCTTTTAAGAAGTACAGATGCCTGGGGGCTTCCCAAAACTCTCCAGGTGATTCTAGCTGATAGTTGGGATTGCAAACTTCTGCACTAAGTCATGATGATGATTTTTGTTGTTGTTGTTGTTGTTGAATCACTAGGATGTACACACATGCACATGCATACACATTGACATTCAATGAGAATGGTACAGGAAATCTCAGGACCTGAGCTGGCTAGATTCTGCTGATCTACGGTTTTTGCAGGCTACGTATGGATTGATAAATGTTCACACACTTAGGATGCAGCAGCCTTGTAAACACCTTCAAAATATTTACTTTCATGCTGTTCCTTTCTTCTTCTAACACCCAAATGTCAATTTTAATGGAAGCCACATCTCCCCATATTGATTGGGTCATCTTGATTTTATTAAGGTTCAGTTTGGCTGCCCAGGAAGCTTTTCTAGTGTTTGAAGCATTTATAAAAATGTATTTGGGAGGGGAAGGGAGGGAGATGAGGTAGGCGGGGGGCAAAGAAAAAAAATTTCACATTTGCCTAAAGTAAAGCACAGTTTTTTGCCAAGATTTCATTAATTCAATAAATAAAAATACAAGTAAGCTCCAACTTCAACAAGCTCAAGTTTCCCTTCTAGCTGTGAAACCACAGCACCCCAATGGCTTCTAAATGTGTCAACACATGACCTTCCCATCCCAAACTCACCCGTGGGGAGAACATGATTTATGAGGTTGTCTGACCATCCCTGAAAAGGCTTTAAGTATTTTACTTTCATAATATGTGTAGCTCCTTCATTCAGTGGTAAATGATTGTGGGTTCTTAGAGAAAAGAGTGAGTTTCTGGGGAAAAAAAAAGATCTAAACTTGGAAGAGATCTGCAAACAGCTCTGTGGCACCTTATGGCGTGTGAGTTAATTACTTGCCCTAAGTTGCCTAGTAAACCGTCTTTGTTTGGGAAGTTAAGTTTCATCTCTGTTCCAAAAACTCATGAGCCAGACAGGGAAGGGAAAAAATGATGGTGTCTGTGGTGAGGCAGGCAATACTGCCCTGCCGGCTGGTTATTTGGAAAGGTTTTAGAAGATGTGTTATGAGGTATGCTAATGTGTGTCATTTTTCATGACTAAAGTCAAAGGATTTAGCGGGTTGAGTCTGAGGACTTGGATTCGGCAGTGGAAAATACCAAATAATGTGTGAGCTTTGCATCCCACTGCTGCCTGGGCTCTCCTACCATCCAAGATAGAGGAAGAGGACGCTATTTTTTGGACTGCCAAATGCAACAGTTAGAAGATGAGAAATTTGGCTCGCTCAACTCTAAAGTCATTTTTATATAGAAGAAAAGTGAGTTTTGGTTGTTGAAAAAGTCCCTCTGTTTAGAAGTTGTTAATGGAGAACACGAGTGTTCTTTGAAAAGAATAAAATAAGTCAAAACGGTGGCAATCTCTTACTCTGAGAAAGAGGAATGACCCTAAGAGAAACAGAATACGCAATACCTTTCTCTCAAAGTTTAACTTTTGTTCTGGTTTCTCGGAAACGTGTGTTCAAGGGGAACTGAGGATATACCTAACTCTCCAAGCCAAAGATCCTTAGTTCCAAGTAATGGAAGCTCACTTGAACACATGTAAAACAAAAAAGCAACATTTCTTATAAGGATCCAGGAGTGTCTCATGGAACTCAACAGGCCAAATGGAGCTCAGTCATAGGAGAGGCCAGAACAGGAGCCAGAAAGCCATGAAGAGCCAAGGCACCTGCTCCATCTGTCCAGCTGTCTGCCTTTCTGGTCTCCTGCTTCACCTTCTCACTCCATTCTGCTTCTCTCATCTTATCCCAAACTTGATTTTTCTCCTTATTCAGGTCCAAGGCTGAAGAGGACCATTCCACAGTGACGTCTCCCATTCCAAAGTCACTTGCCTCAAGTGACCAGCCAAGATCATGAATTAGCTATCCCTTAGAGAGTGTTACCATGTTCCAGACTCTATCTAAGTAATTTGCATGTTGAATTAACTCATTTAATCTTCATATTCAACCTATAAGGTTTATCCCCATTTTACAGATAACAAAATTGAGGCAGAAAAATTAAGTGGTTTGTCCAAATTTACATAGCAAATGAGTAGTAGATATGAGTTTCAAATCCAGGCAGCCTAACTCCAGAGCCTGTGCTCTTAACCATGGCTGTTCTGCTCCCTGAGCCCCAGCGCCATTCCGCAGAAGAGAGAATGTGGCTAGCATCTCTTGGATTGGGTGGGCATCCCACTCCGATCAGCCCTGGGCAAGGAGGTGTTGGACGGACCTCAGCAGGACCACATGGCACAACATGAATTATAGGGCCTGTCTCAGTGCTGGTAAGGAATCAGTTTTCACAGATTGGGGGCTGGGGATTGGACAGATACCCCAAAGTCTTCCACATTACTCTGTGAAAACGCTTATGCTCTCTGAGCCAAGTCATGGGACAGTGTAGCAATACAGAATTAAAGGTCATGAAAATATGTCAAGCACAGAGGATTTTCCTGGACGTGATTATTTTCAAAGGGGCAACCCTGTACGTGACTGATTATTTTACTTTTTTCTAGTATTCTCTAGAGATGGGAGATTTTAAATTTCCTGCATGGCAGTTCAGCCAGGTTCCTGCAGATTGGGAGTTCTTCTCCCAGTTTAACCTAAATGCCTCTAATGGCAGCTGAAACTGATTTCTTTGTGTTGCTTTCAAGGTAAACTGCACACAAAACGAACATGTGAGGATATTCTGCAGTAAACTGAGTGTCACACTGACTTAATTAGAAAATTTTATCAAAAGACTAATAACAAAGGCATAAGAAATTCCTGGAATTATGTGTCTGGAAAGAGTTTCATTAATTTGTGTTTTATATATATAAATAAATACATAAGTGAGGAAAGCATTCCAAATCTGAGAGAACATTGGCTCCATAACAGAAATGATGGAGAAGATAAAACTGTGAACTAAGAAACAGGCAATTTTTGGTACATATTTCTGACCCTCACCCCATAAATGCCCTAATGTATGAGGCATTGGCCCATGTGGAAATTTTGATGCATTCAACACTTTCCTAATACAAAATTCCATTGAATGTATATAATATTCCACCACAGCAAATGAACTAAGTAAAAAGAAAAATAAAACAAGATATGCTCATTTTATTCTAAATTATCCAAAGATGTTTTCAGCTTACTCTCTCCTTCTCAAACTTTCTCGATTTTTGCTTCAAATAATCTTCTCACCTTTGCAGACCCTCAAATCTTTAAGCAGTCCTCATCTCTCTTCTATTGTAGCCAAAGGATTAGTTGATGGTTTGTCCCCACCCCCTCAACACACACACACACACACACACACACACACACACACGCATGCATGCACGCACACACACCTTTCTTGGGTCTATGCCTTGCCATCTTCCCTGCAACTTGGTTTGGGTCTGTTCCACTCCAGGCTCAACCTGTAACAACAAGCAACCTCCTAGTCTTTCTAGGCCTTGTTTCCACTCTCAGAAAACAACCATGGCAGTCAGCTTCCACAGGTTTCACTTCCGCCATGTATTTTTATCATGGCCTCTCATTACCCTGTAGAACTAATGGAAGCTGCAACCCAGCCCTCTGTGACCTCTCCAAGTTCCCCAGTTAACTAAAAAATTGCATCTCACTCCAACCTCCACCTATGACATTACTCCAACTCTGCTGAATAACCTGCTCTCCCTTTCAATTACTCTTGGGAATCCCATCTGACTTCTGAGTGATATGTACCAGGGATGTTCAAATGCATGAGCTAAGAACTAACCCCTGTTCTACCCAAAGTGAGAAGAAAAAAGTCTTTAATCACCTATAATCCCACAAAGTGCAGATAAGAAAAGAAAAAATAATACGTTTTTTCTATGTGGATAATACTTCTAAGTTGTCAGCTCTTACACACAACCTCTCATTTCACAATCAAATAGCATCTCTCTGATATAGGTAGGCTGTGGATTATTTTTGTTGCTATTTGACAGACGAGGAATCTGACGATCTTTTGATTTCAGGTCCATCCCACACCATATCTCCGGGACTAAGAACCTGTTTCACAGGCACCAAAGCTTTGGTCAAGTGCTCTAGTGACCAGGCTAGAATGCTTTATTGCTAGAGATGGCTGCACAGGTACACACTACAAACATTTGATTCATTTCTTTAACAAATACTTACTGAGTCCATGTGCCAGCCACTGAGCTAGTATTTTCTTCCCGCTTGCTAGAAGTATGTGCTAAAGACCTTTGCAGGAGCTGGGGGCACAGAATTTCAAAGGTATTGAGCTAGAGGCCACAGCCAACCGCTGATAGGGAAGGTTCAGTGGCCCTGACCATCAGTCTTGCCCACAGATGCTCCTGGGGTTAGATGATGCCACCAGTTTCTTTAGGATATCTCCTTCGGTGATTCCTTCACTGCCACTGCTGTTAGCCAATGTCTCTCCCCCAACACTTCCTTCACCTGCTTTCCCAACTCTCACTAATGCTCAGGGTTCTCCCTGCCCCCAGTCCCTTCCAGTCACGAGGAAAGCTCATCAAACCAGCCAATCCAGAAGCTCTCCTCTTCCAGGAATATTTTCACAAAGCACAGCGCTTAAAGGGGGGCAATATTTAGTTCACATGAATGAATTAATGGTTGAATTTCAGATACTTCTTGATCAAGATGGGAGGGTTTAGCTACAAGGTGATCTCTGGCTGAAGGAAGCCTTCCTGAGGTGACTCAAAGTACCTTAAAGAGTGCACACCATTCTGCTTACTCCCAAGGCCAGCCCTGAAGGAAAGTTTCACTGTGCTCTACACAGAGAAGGGCCTGGGACTCAAATGACCTGAGCTGTCTGCAAAATTGACTCCCAGGATTTGTTTTAAACCATCATCTGTCTCCCGTCCCAAGTTCTCTGGCATCGGTGGAGAAGCACTTCTCTTTGAGACTTAGGAGGCTTTTGTGAACACATGGGCCTTGACTTTCGTCTCACAGACACACTAGTACGTGGGCCTTGACTTTCGTCTCACAGACACACTAGTACGTGGGCCTTGACTTTCGTCTCACAGACACACTAGTACGTGGGCCTTGACTTTCGTCTCACAGACACACTAGTACGTGGGCCTTGACTTTCGTCTCACAGACACACTAGTACGTGGGCCTTGACTTTCGTCTCACAGACACACTAGTACAGTGGAGGAGGGGTCTGGCTGCACAGCTGGCACCATCCTGTGTGTGTGGATGGTGACTTTGGAAAAGACACACTTCCTGGGAATGCGGGGAAGGACCCTGCAAAGGAGACGTCATTCAGGCCAGCTGCGTCGAGTGGTGGGTGCAGCACGTCAAGACGGGAAGTGAAAAGACCGACTTTCAGTCTCTGCTCTCTCCCATCTGGGGCTGACCTTTCCAAGGCATTTCCCCTCTCTGTGTCTCAGGTTGCTCATCTGGGGTTGGAGTATCCCAAATCTTTAAGTTTTCTTGCAAAGTCTTAGATTCTGGGATTCCTTGGACTTTGCTCTTAATCCAGTCGTTATGACTCTGGTTTCACCAGAAACTCTTTGTGAAGAACAAGGCCCAGCTGTGGGAGGTGTCAGTGAGAGACATCAAGTCGAACTGAGGGTGCAGGGAGCAGAAAAGAACCATAAACCGTGTGCCACCAGGGCTCACGATTCTCAATTTTTTAAAGGCCTGGCAGGTGGCAGGTAATATGGGATGTGCTAGATCTATAGCAATAGGAAACTGTGACGATCACTTTAAACCAGAGAGGGCATGCCCCACCTAAAGGCACTCAAATTCATGTCTTTTTAGCACAGCACCTGTTGAACAGAACAAATCTGTGGGTTGGCTTATACCCAATGGCAGCAGGTTTGAGACCCCACGCCATCTCCAGAATTAGAGAAAATACTTTTCCTGAAGGCAGCCAACTTGTCTGTCACCAGCCAAGTAATTTTTCTTTTCAGAAAGTCAGATCAGTGGATTCCATTTCTATCAGATGTTTCCCATGGAATGCAAAAGCAGAGACAAACACAGTGGATCAGGCAGGAAGGAGCTTAAAAACTTACAGCCCATCTGAATTGCACTAGGCCTCAAGCATCGACCCCAAAGCTGGTTCTGTTGTTAAGAAAAGCTTGTCTGCAGCCCAAATGATCCCCAGTTGCCTGCTGAACTGAGCAGAGCCTGGGAGCTGGGCAGAGTCACATAGGAGCGCAGCTTTTCAGATGAGAGAACAGCAGGCAAGAAATGGAGACTTCTTGCTAAGCCCCATTAACGCTTTAATAGAGCTTAACGCAACGGTTCTCTTTGAAAATGCTTTATTCATAATTGACCAATTGTCATTAGATATAGTTACACTCCGTGGCATCTTATTAGAAGGAGCTTGTTTGAACCCCCCTCCCCAAGCATTCATAGTAAATTCCTAACAGATGATGTCATAACAGGCCGTTACAACCCACAACATGTAGACACCATTAAAGCAATGTGTGTGCCTTTTTGGTACTGAAACATCGAACTTTATTATGAAGTTTGCTATAAAATCTGCTATGATGTATTTAATAATATTAAAGCGTATATTCTTTAATATCAAAGTCACACTGCCCCATGATGCCTGTTATTCCTGCCACAAATGAGAATTGCCAAATCTATCAGCTCAGCTTTTAAACACTTCCTTAAGAGATTTCTTTCTTTCTTCTCTCCTCGTCTTCATTACTTTTTTTTTGTGCCATGAAAAAGCAGATGTTCTAAAGCTACAAGTAACTGAAAACCAGCAATATACGGTCAAAGGCTGAAACCTAATATTTATGATAAGCTGATCCAATGAGAAATGTCTCCCCAGTGACCCTGGTCATGAAGTGGGAACCCGTGTGGTCATTGGTCCTGGTGAGACAGTTGTCATTTATCAGAACCCCTGCGCTGTGATTCTCAATTAGGGACTTTCCTGACATCAGCAACTCTCCACCTACTTGATACAAAAAGCAAAATAAATATGAAATCCATCCTTACGGCATCACATTCCATTGGCTTTACAATTGCCATATAAAGTAGTTATTATGGATTCCATAATTTATGTAAGGCGATTTGGACTTTTGGGTGGCAGTGGGCTCTACCTTTTGTCTCTATCACTATAGCAAACATTAAATTTTCTAATAAATCCTTCAGGTGGAAACCACTGTCATAAGTACGTATTTCTAACTGCTAATGAGAACTAGAGATGTTTATATTCAGACCAATGGCAAAAATAAGAGAAAGACTGGTATTCCCTAGAAGAAACCATAAAATTCAGACTGTGGCAGGGACTTGACTAATTGCAGTACTAAATTGCTAACCTTGGACTTTTGGGGAGGAGTCTGCATGTTGTGGAGAAATTAGAGCCTCCCCCAAGAGCTTCTGGTCCAAACATGTTCTGTATATTTCATCACTTGCAGATTAATTTGATATAGCAAAGTCCTCTTTTAAAATGCAAACATTCCTTAGAGGGTTAAGCCAGTGGATTATTATTGTTTGGTACACCTCTCCTAACTGTGGTAATCTTCAGACGATTCTCTTTAATTCAATCTACTGAACATTTTAGTGAGTGCCTATTAGGTATAAAATAGAGTACTATGCCAATTACGGGGGTAATAGAAACAAATATTGTCCAAATCCTCTTTACGGCGCCTCAGAGGAGATACTGCAGTTTTCCAACAAGAAGTTTTTTCAAGTAACTCAAGTGAAAGGCTCCTGCTCCTCCTTGTTCTCCAGAACCCTCTGGATCCTTCTTATTCTTCCCATTGAGATACTGGATGTTCAATTTTTTCCCCTAGCTGGCCTTGTCTATCTGGAATTTCTTAATCCCTTGGCTCCACATGCCTGCTCTCCCTCTTCTAGAACCTTATTTGGGCCAGAGCCCTGGGCTTCCACTTGCCAAGAGGAAATGCTTCCATCTGTTCAGATGGAAAAGACTGTATTTCTGTAGGCCCAGCACGAGTCAGCCTGCAGATTATCGTTGGAGGGAACACTTATTCCCCAGTCTAGTAAATCCATGAGTGGGATTCCAGAAAGACTCACCCCGTGAGTTTTCCTTTCACCCCTCATTACTGACCACCCCTGACCCCACTCTCAATGGCGTGGTAAATTGACTGTGAGTTGGGAAGAAAAAGTGGGCATACATGGCTCAGGGCCCTCTTTTCCTTTCTCTGGACTCACCCGTCTGCAGAAGGATGCATCTGTCTCTTCAGGGCCATGAGTAAGCGGTCTGCCCCCCGGAGGTGAGACCTGTAATTTAGGAGAGGAGGTCAGATTCAATTCAGCAGAGTGTTAGAAAGCCCATTTAGCCTCCACCAAAGCCACATTCTGTAATCCACCTTGAATCAGGAAAAAGCTGATGTTTGGATCTCTATGGGTCCATTCTCTGTGCCTACCTCTCATCTGTTCTGAATGTTGCAAGGAAGAGGTCTGTTTTTCTTTGGGGTCCCCCAAAGCTAGCACTTTTACACCTCCCGGGCTACAAGTGGTACTGATTCCACCCTGTGCTCCAGGTCTGTCGCCTGCAGCATTTATGTGGAGACACATTCCTTAAAAAACAGATGCAGGATCACTCCCTGGGCTGTTCTGGAAATCCTGCCTGGTACACTGCCATCCAATCCCATTCCTCATGGGAGAGATGCTTCTTTTTGGATACAAGTAGGCAGAGTGATCTGAATAAATCCTCACTAATGAAATGTTAGGGAAGTAATACTACATTCCCCTTCTCAGAAGTGTTCCTGGTGATTTTAACGGAGTATCACATGAAGAACTAGCTAACCGAACGAGACGAGTAACTGTGGCAGAATTTCAGGCATACCTGAGCCAGATATTTGGGAAAAAATCTAATCACCCTGCACTAAGGATGGAAAGCTTAAATGCTCACAGATACCAGGCAGGGAACAGAAATGACTAAAGCTTCTGAGTATAAGAAAACCACCAGCTCAGGCATGGTGATAATTGGCAGCTGGTATTTGGATTTGACATTAAGAAATAATACAGAGTGGAAGGGATTCAGGCAAGCCTGATACTGTGGACAACAAATAGCTTCAGGCAGTGTACAGCAAAAGGAGTTATTTAAATTCTCTATCTAAAAGAAGCAGCCTCTACTCAGTGCCAAAATATTGTCTCCGTGTGGAATGGGGTTAATGGACCTCTTGCATTTTCAAAAGAAACAAGTCAAAGATGTGGATTTTTATGTAAAAAGATACCCTCTTTCGATGTTAGCAATGAATTCATTAAGAAAACAAGATCAAACAACAACAATAACAATAATCCCCACCCCCACCCATATTGGCTCTGACTGTGTAGGAGGTGTGAGATTGTCCTCAGGCCCAAGCTGGCCCAGGGGTGTTCTGTGCCCCCTCTGGCCATCACTGAGTCTGGCTTTCCCTCTTCCCTCCCTTCCCTCTTATACGTTAGTTAGTTAAACTCTGGCATTTCTAATTCTGATTTTTAAGATCACCATGGAAACCTTCAAGGAGATGAGTGTAGACTCATTTTCAATAGAATGAACTCTGGCTAGCTAAAAAAAGGTTTGTTTTTCAGCCACGAAGAGCTGCTAATACCACCCTGAACGTACGATATGACTGGTGCTTTCTGACATTACTTAAAAAGTTGAATTATACCAGGGGAAAAAATGATGGAATTATTATAAAATTCAGGCTTCTTCAAAGCACACAATTTTCCACCATGGACTCTAACATCTTTAAAGGCTAAAACACCTGAATAAATCTGGGAGTAAGAATATATCTTTTAAATTACAGCCTTTATCAGCATTCCTGGTGTCTCTCTCTTCAGCCTCCCTCAGGGTTTCACCTTGAAACTTAGCAACTTTACCCTCCTTACAACAACTTACTCCTCCAAGATGAAATGGGCTCAGTAACGTGGTCCAGCTGAACTTAAAGGATGTTAATCTTAACAAACCAACATTAAGAAAAGGCAAATTCTCCCACTCCATTGGGTACCTGATGACAAGGCCCTCTAGGTTTTAGAGAACCTTAAGGAAATGTGGTCTGAGTACTGAAAAGAGGCCATGTGTGTACAAGGGAAGCAGGCAATACTCTATTGGGATCTCATCGCGTTAAGAGCCTGGTCAGCCCACAGCATGGGAGGGGTCCCCACTGCAGAGGGCAATGGAGTGTGATGAAAACTAAAGGACAATGATGACTTTCTCCTCAAAATCCCTACCAGAGAGGAGAGCTGTATGGAGACTGGGTCCTAAATACACTAAGTTTATGGAGACAAAACAAGCAGTTTGGGGGGTAAGAATCAGATACGTTCAATGAAATGACTGGAGATCAGGGCCAAAGGAGGGGGTCCAACAAGAAGCATTTTTTCACTGACTTAAGCTGGTTCCTCATTTGACCCTTTAGAAGACAAGTTGTTGGGCTTAATGCACCTGCCTATTGGTGCTTGGGTGTGTATTTCTGTCCTCAGAACCACCAGTTAGTTGACATAACTTAGCTCTTATGGAGAGCTGTGCTGCTTTAAAATGCATTTAAAATGATCAGTTCTTCAGAGGCATTTGTTTGTTTCAGAAATTGGTTTCCGGATACAGAAGCCATCAAACTTCCTCCCGGCTGAAGGAAGATGGGCTTATAACCCAGTTGCATCTGGGCAGATTAACGTCTGTCTACCCACAAACCCAGAACAAGACATGGTGGGGAAGGGGAGGGACTTAAGTGCTTTTCAATTCAGTCCAACAAAGAATTATTCAGAGATTCGTGTCTTAAAGGAGTTGATAGCTCAGAAGATAGTAGGCCATGACACACTGAGTTTGGTGGTTAGAATGCTCATATAGACAGGCCTGCCTGGAATGGTCCTAGTTTCCACCTTTAGCCCCAGTGCGCTGGTTACTCAGGAAAGTGTATCTGAAGGGGAAACAAATGATATTTATTCCTTGCCTCTGATTGTCTTTCCAAGCAAGATGCAACAGCAATGTTGTTGATGCTGCCAAGAAATTTCTTCAAAGCCCTTTAGAAATGGCTCCAGTGTTCATGCCATCCCGGCCCCCAAAGGAACACAGCAGCTTTGTTCTGCAAGGTGTAAACCCGCCCCACCTCCACCATTCTCCTTGCGCACATCAGAATAGGGATGTCAGATTTAGCAAAATCTGAAAATAAGGACACCCAGTGGAATTTGGATTCCAGAGAAACAATGAGTAATTTTTTAGTATAACCGGTGTGTCCGCGGCTGTGCTCACGGACACCCATCCTGCCCACGGGCTTCCTTCCTCCAGGCCTGGACGTCACAGGAAGCCCAAGGGGAGTCCCTGCCTTCTCTACCCTCTTCCTCCCAGAGTCAAAACATTTTCTTTTCCTGGGTGGAAGATGAAGGGCTGCCCAGGGAGGCCTGCTCCTGGAGGCTAGGGAAGTGAGATGATGATTTTCCGGGAAGATGGAGAAATACAACCCTCTGGAAGAATGAGCAGCTTCCTGGAGGGTTCAGGGCTCTGAGTGGAACTCTCAGCCCTTTGCCCTTATCATTCTTGCCTCCAGCCCTAGAGGAGTGGGAATGTGGAAGCCCTGGTGGGACCGGAGCCAGGCCCTCCCTCCCCCGCGGGTGCAGAGACCCTCACACGCCCTCAGACCCTGTGGTCCGAGGTGTCTGGGATGCGGCTGTGTGTGTGAGCCCACCAAGGCCAGTGTTCAAGTGTGCCCGCATCTACCTGAGGGGATTCTAGGGCACACGCAGGAAAACATACACACCGTTACTCACCAAACACATTTCACACCTTGGGTACAGTTTGGGAGGGGAGAGAGGTGGGGAGCAGCGGGGGTGGGGGAAGGAGGGAGAGAGGAGGAGGGGGGAGAAGAGGGACAGTGCGTGGGGAGGAAGAAGCAGGCTGCTTCAACTTAGCTGTTCCTCCACTCATGCCTCCTGTGATTTAGTAATGTTTCTGATCTGCTGAAGCTGTCTTCCCTCTGCAACTGAATTCTGAGCAGGCAAACTGGGTGGACTTTATTTTGATGAGATCTATATTCAAAGATTATAAAGGTTAAGCTAGGGAGGCTGAGACCATACTTGTGTAGGGCTCCTGGCCCCAGAGGGACTTGCTGAAGCGGTTTCTCTGCTCGAGCGTGGTAGGTGAGTGCTGAGGAGGGGTTGGGTGTGTGACTCTAAGGGCAGGTCACTGTTGTCAAACTGAAGGAATCCACCTGGCAGTGGGTTAGGACATAAATGGAGTGGTTACAGTCACCATTACATCAATGAAACAAATAGAATAGAATAAAAAGAAAAGACTACAACACACATAGTAAGGATCCATATTGTTTTGTAATCTCTCTCTCTCTCTCTCTCTCTCGATATGTGTATATCATATGTACATACAGGGCCATGATATAAAATACATTTATGTATTTCTTATGATGGGTCATAGTTTAAAAATTTTGAAAGCTCTTGGAGTAGGTACCTTTTTAATAGGGGCATGAATGAATACACGTTGTGCGTGGGATGATGGACCCTGCTCCCAAGGTCTCCTAGCAGCTGGCAAAGACTAGGAAAGAGCAGAGACTGTGAGGAAAAAATAAGAGAAAGAGTGTGTGTGTGTGTGGTGTGTGTGTGTGTGTGTGTGTGAGATAGTTTATTTTACAGACTTCTCGAGGAATTAAATGTGTACCACGGAGTCCAATAGACAAATACACAATGCAAATACATATATAATGTGAAAGTAACAGCACATATATGCTTCTGTAGAACTCAATTAACCAAAGATTATATGACAACTTCAAAGGCAGAGGTCGACAAACTGTAGCTCAGGGACCAAATCCATCCCACTGTCTGTTTTTGTAAATAAAGTTTTCTTGTAACACGATCACGCCTGTTCATTTACGGCTGCTATGGTGCTTCTGCCCCATAGTGGCAGAGTTGAGTAGTCACAGTAGAGACCGTAGAGCCCACAGAACCTAAAATATTTACTTTCTGGCCCTTTATAAGGCTGACGATTCCTCCATGGCAACGCCTAATAATTCAGAATCACAGAGGTATTTAGACCAGCTGACACCCACTAGCAGTCTTCAGTCCTGCTGAGGCTCTTGGCAACACAGCCAGGGAAGGCCCAGACTGCCTCCTGATTGCAGGATCTCTGTCTGCAGGTACCAGGTTCCCTTGGGTCTACCTCACAGTTCTAATCAGCCCTCTTTTCTAGACAGACATCAATGTATATTTTCTCACATAGTTACACTGCAGGGAGGATAGGTAAAGCATGACTTTCTGAGGCTCAGAGATGGACCTACTAACGAGGCCAATTAAAGCTGGGAGTGTGAATGCAATTACTCCTGGGAGAGCATTGTGTCAAGAACCAAAGGGGCTATGGTGAATTTGACCCACATCTACCCATCTCTTGCCCTTCCCCAAGGGAAAGCACTGCCAGAAAAGAGATGGGGAGAGTAGAAAGAGCAAGAGCTAGTGTACCCACGAGGCAAGTTGCCTTCAAGTCTGGCTGTGAACTGAATAGACTCTGAAGCCTCCCATACCTGGACATACCTTCTGGGTTCCAAACTGCAATGGAATGTCCTAGACTTTGTAGTTCAGCCCTCGTTTCATACATTTTTATTCCTTTCACCAAAGTGATCTGTTGAATCTGTCACTTGGTGGGGTTGGGTTATTATTGCTTTGCAAGACTTTTTAGATTAGAAAGCTCACAAATCAGGAAAATCCTGTCAGACTGTGTGTTGAAATTGCTGGTTCACAAAGGTTTGTCACCAGCTCTAGAAACTAGAAATAGGACCTGCCTCTGGCAAAATTATGATGTGAATAAAGTTCACTTCCCAAGTCCCCAGCCTGGCCCTTCTGTCTTCTTCTGGAACAGCTTTTTTCTCGCCATTCTGACCACCATGTTTCCAGCATCATTACAGTTTCACTGGCACAGGTGTTTGAGGCTAGTCATGGGGTTCCCTTACGGTGTTGAACTTGGGAATGTTGGAGGTAAACCTCATTCTAACAATAGGAGGGTATGTTGCTCCATGGAGAAAGTGGTGAAAGAAACTGGGGGCAGGGAGGTTCACGTCACCATGAGAAGTCACAACATGCAGTTGGTATTCATTCCATTGATGGCTGGGAGGGGCCTGAGAACCTTGGCTGAAGGCAGACTAATTTGAAACTGGAACCTTCAATTAGTAATGAAGGGCAAATTCTTTGCTTGATTCTTGAGTTTAGTCTCAGAATGGTTCAGGGAACTTTTTTTTTTTTTTAGACTCTCAGTTTCCACTTCTGTGACACAGAACTGGTTACCACTGAGGGGTGAGGAAGGCTATCAGTGGGAAATGCTTATTATTCTATTCTTTGCAACTCCAGAGCAGAGCCATGTGATAACCAAGACAGGGAATCTGGGTATATGCCCAGAATAATGGGAGAGTTTCTCTCTAGCACCTGTGTCTCTTGCTTGCAATTTCAGTCTAAAGTGGTTTAGGAGAAAGTGACCCAGGGATGGGGCTGACCCCAGAATGGTGGTCATCAGAAAGGCCTTGAGGTGCAAACACACCTGGCCCAGCTTCTACTCTTGGGTTTCCTCCACTGGGCCCTGTGCCGGCCAGAGATTTCTGCCAGCATAATGGCTGCAGAAAGCCAGCTCGCTGTGTGTCAGCCTTACAACCCTTGAGCCCATAGGTCCTCTTTGTGCCTGCCAGACACTTTTAATAATTCCAGCCATTTTCAAGGTCTAGCCCCTCCCAATACAGCACTCCAGGCTGGCTCTCCTACAATTCACGCTGCAAGCCTAGAATTTTTCTCCTTTTGGCACTGCTAAGGGAAGAGGTGTTGAAAAGAACCCAGAACAGATGGAAATGAGATTCCATTACTTGGTAAATATCTGAATGGCGTTTCTTTTTAATTCGATAGGAAAGTTTTAGCACATTTAAAAATGTCCCTACCCTAATTATAAAACCCATTTTATTAAAGGTGCACACACCTTGCTTGTAGCTGGTGAAGTTTTGGCTCTGAGGTGGGTTGCTGTGTGAGAATTCCATCCCAGGAGCTGTTTTAGGTCTGTTAGTAACTGGTTTAGCACTTGCCAGTTTCCCTCCCTGGGTAATGACAGAGACTCTAACACAATAGCAAAGCTGTTAATCCCAAACACGTTACTAATAAGGCAAGCTGCCTTGCTGGAGGTTGCAGAGAGGATGGGAGATGGATGTGGAAATGCTAATACTCGAGCTCACACTCTCTCTCATACCCATGGATTTGTGGATAATGAGGAATGTACTGCTTTTCTCAAAACATCACAACTCAGAGCTTTCTCACTAATCACATGCCACCAACTGATGTCTAGCATTTAGGAGGCAGTGAAGGTGAACAGTCAGTGTGGATGTGTTCACCCCGTGGATGGTGTGTTCACCTCATGGATTGTGTGTTCATCCCATGGAGGGCACTCAAAAGATTCTTGTGGTACACAACTTTCTTCATCATTTTTGACATGCTTCTCTATGTGATTTATTGACCCTTCGGACATGTGGTAGATTCTGTAGATATTTAGTTGTGAAAAAGAAAATCAATAAATATGTAAATGAAAGCAAACCCCTCTCAAACTGGGCTAGTTTCAGAAAAGAGCAAAATCAAGGAGGCTGGATATTGTACACTTTGGGTCGAATGTAGTTTTGGAAGCATGATGTGGCCAAGTTCAAGAACTCTGAGGAGGTGGGAAGAAGGAGAGAAGTCATGGAAACTGATTCTTTCCTTTCGCAGTAGAACAGGTGCAAGCAGCTGTGGGGGAACCACACAAACTTCAACTTGGATTTGGAAATAAAAACTGCACCATGGAATTTAATCTTTACATAGCCTCAGTCCTAGCTCAGAATCTCCTTGTCCTGGACATGCTTAATATTTGGTAGATTTCACCCCATGATAGGTTTGGTGGTGGAGGAGGGGTAGCCACTGACCAAAATGATATATCTGGCTTGACACATAGTTCTGGAAAGCCATAAGGAATTCCTCAACATAGTCATAAATTAGAATAATTTTTGGAAGCTTTCAAATAATATCAGTGCCTGAGTTCACCTCTGTAGACTGGGTTTCAATCAGTTTAGTGCAGGCTCCTGAGAACTATAGTTTCCAAAACTTTCCAGGTGATTCTGATGCTCTATCACATTTGAGAAGAATTTCTATGTTTTCCAGACTTAAATTTTTTAAATTTAATTAAAAAATTTTTTAAAGAAGATTGGCTTAGAGTTGTCAACACTTTACCAAGTAAGGAAAAAGAAACTATCACCATCATTTCATCAAAAAGACAGATGAACACCGAGGAAAGAATTGGAAGGACAGATCTTTAAACACATTTAACTTTATAAAGACTCACTAAGTTTCCACACCCATGTTTATAGCAGCATAATTCACGAATGGTACCAAAAAGCGGAAGTAATCCAAATGTCTGCTGATGGAATGGACAAACAAAATGTGGTATGTCCGTATAATGGTATACTGTTTGGCCTCAAAGAGGAAGAAAATTCTGACACATGCTACAACATGGATGAACCTGGTGGATACTGTGCTAAGTGAAATAAGCCAGTCACAAAAGGACAAATACTATTTCATTCTATTTACATGAGATGCCTAGAGTAGTCAAGTTCATACAGACAGAAAGTAGAATGATGGATTCTAGGGTCTGGGGGTTGGGGAGTTATTATTTAATGGGTATGGACTTTCAGTTGGAGAAGATGAAAAAGTTCTGGAAATGGATGGTGGTGATGGTTGCACAACAATTTGAATGTACTTAATGTTACTGAACTATACATTTAAAATTGTTAAAATGGTGAAATTCATGTTACATATATTTTATTCCAATTTTTAAAATTCACAAAATTGCCTTTATTGTTCTCATTTTGTGTGCTAACTGGCATTTGAAAGCCACTGCCCAGGATAAAGGAATCTCCCATGGCTTAGAGAGAGGAAGCACTGCTGTTGAGTGCATCCCAAATGGCCAAATCCATTTAACCCAGGAGCCATTCACAGTCGGAAAGCCTTGCCTCCAGATAGGCTGCAACAACCCAACCCAGGCTGGGTGATGGAGAGGCACTTCTAGATTATAAAACACACTGGCCATGCCCCTGGAGAAACTAAACAATCTCCTCAAACACACAAGTGCCCTAGGCCAGGGTCAACTTGTCCTTAAAAGTATTTGGTATGTTTTATGGGCAGAGATACCTAGAGGATGATGCACGCAAGAAAGTTTTCAAGAAACCAGAGATTTGGCCCTAATATTAGTTTAAGCAGGCAACAACGGCTGGTGACACCTCGTTTTTTCTTCACAAAGCAATAGAGCAAAGTAGAAAAGGACTGCACAGAGGTTAAAAGCAAAGCAATTCAAGACCCACAGAAAGCTATTTACAGACAAGATGTTCTCTGGACAGTTAACTATTGGTGAAATTACAGGATTACATGAAGAGCAATATTGTTCTTTATTATAGTAGTTGCTTCTTATTAACATATATGTATGTAATATACATATATATGCATATATGTACATACATACACATATGAAATGGAGGTTTATTATGACTGGTTAGTAACTTTTTAAAAATTCAGATTAATCTGTGCTTAGCAACACCGACCCTGAGAGCCTACAAGGCAGGCCATATAACTGGAATTTATAATCATGAAATTTTTGTACTGCATTAAGAATCTCTGTGGGTGATAATAGAGCACTAAAATAGCTAGCATTGCATTGATGTTTCTCACTCTCTACATTTGTTTAATTTCTCTGCCAGAGACACATACTTAACTTGTCTTGGTAGATTTTTGTAATGTGCCTTTCAAATGGAAAACTGTATTCAAGCATTCCAATTTTATCAAGTAGCAAAAACACCCAGGCTGTTGGCCAAAATTTGCATGTTTGTTACTGCATTCCATACCCAGATATTTCAGGGCTGAAGAATAATAACAATCTTCTAAAATGTTATTGGATCCATAATTCTGGCAGCAGGTTAATTCACTTAG